>NW_004524646.1:4422103-4428702 GCF_000260255.1 Octodon degus
TAATAATATCTATGATACTCTAGTACACTAAGTACCATGAAAAGTATTTAAATTTTTCTGAAATCCCATTTTTATGAACTACAAAAGAAACCTTTGATTTTTTTTTTTTTTAATTTAGTACTGGGGATGGAACCCAAGGCTTCTAGCCTGCTAGGAAGCACCCAATCAGCCAAGCACTCTGGCCCAGAGCTGTATTCCCAGCCTAATCCTTTGCTTTTAAAATATTTCTTAAGTAACATAAATTCTGTGTCATTCTAAGCATTTGAGATATGTAAAAATATGCTAGCAAGTGACCTCAAGGGACATTCAGCTACTCTTAATGCACAGCCACTTCAACATTAATTGCTAATGCCACAACGTCTGCTTAACTGAATTCTTTTTACTTCTCTTCAAATAGAACTATTTAATTATATGTACTTTAAACTTTAATACATTTTTAATTTTTTAAAGTAACTCATTTCTGCTTCAGAGTTTTATCAGTTCAGTTCATAAAAAGCACAATGTGATTCTAACCGAAGCTATCCGGCTGCAAAAATCCTTTCACCTTGATGTAGTAAAGTAGGCTGTGAGATAAATGACACTATGATTTTTAACTGTCCTCACTACTTTCTAAGTGAATCCTCTGACAGACAAAGGATATTTCTAAGTGAATCCTTTAATACACAAAGTTGAGGAAGAAGAGAGAAAAATGTCAAATGTGAAACAGAAAATGTCATGATGGCGAGAGAATCAAACACGGGGAATCAAAGCGGCATTTATAAATACTGTGTGCACTGGACCAGTGGCGGCCCCCTAAAGGGTATGTGTACACTCTAACTCTGCAATCTGTGAAGTTGCTTAATTTTAAAAAGGCTCATGAGATAAAGAGATCATCCTGAATTATCTGAGTATGGCCTAAATCAAATAATACCCATGTCCTTTAAAGAGTTCTTCAGAGGAAAATAAGGGACAGAAGAGGCAGTTCGATTAGAGCCACCGGATAGTGGGCTACAGACAGCTCAGGACGCTCTCATCCTCAAGGAAGGAAGACTGCAGAATATGAGCAAGCGCATTCTGTTGTCTCAGGCCATTTGTCACAGTGGCCACAGAAAACAAACTAGTACAGAACTTAAGGGGTAGTATCTGAAAAAAATAGTGTTTAATATCACAATGGTTCAGTAAATATCTCTAGAAAGGATGAATGAAGGGATGGCTAGCTGAACAAATAGATGTTAGGAATATTTAATATTGACTATTCAGTTAATTTTATTCACTAACAATAAGGAAAAAATAAAATTAGCTCTAATACCTCACAGATCTGAAGGAAAAATATTCCCCAGAAAGGCAAGAAGACAATGGAAACAAACCAAGAAGATAAACAGGGAACAAAAAGTAAAATGGGAGACTTTAGATAGAAAATGTCAACAATTACATTCAGTATAAATGGGCTAAATACATCAATTAGAAAGCAGGGTTTTGCAAACTGGATTAAAAACTATAACAAATACAGCCTATACAGAGCTCAGTTGAACTAGAACAAAATTACCTCGTTGAAAGTAAAGAGCAGGCTGGAGAGATGGCTCAGTGGTCTAAAGCACCTACTTGAAACAAGCTTGGCAAAGCACAGGGACCGCGGTTCAATCCCCAGCACCACTTGCCAGCCAGACCCGCCCCCTGGTGGGCTGAGCTGGCCACACACACACACAATAACATAAAATGTAATAAATAAAAATAAATAATTTTAAAAAAGAAAGTAAAGAGCAAAAAATTATATATCTTGTAAATTTGAATCACAAGAAAGCAGAAGTGACTACATTAGTAGCAGATTAAGTGATTCTCTAAGAAAAGAAAACCACCAGAGGTATTTTAAAATTAGCTTTTCAACAACTCAAAATATTAATTATTGGGGCTGGTGAGATGGCTCAGTGGTCTAGAGCACCTACTTAGAACAAGCTAAGCTAAACAGAGCACAGGGACCGCGGTTCAATCCCCCAGCACCACATGCCGGCCAGCCCCGCCCCCTGGTGGGCTGAGCTGGCCACACACACACACACACACACACACACACAAATAAATAAAAATTTAAAAAAATATATTAATTATTATAAAACCATAGATATCTTGATGACTAAAATAGAAATTAATATGCTAATATAGTTTTCTATAACATTGATAATATAATTTGACTTATATTCCTAATAAAGGTCTTTTGGTGACTTGTGAAGAATTTTGGCTAAAGATTATAGTATAGCAATTACAACTTTGGTTTTATATTTGTTTATTTATTGTTAATTTCTAGAATAAATTTTCCTGCTATGAAAATAAGTGTGTGTCTTAGTTACTCTTCTCTCATTGCTGGGACAAATACCTGACACCCAAAATGACGGAAGGAAACAACCGTATGTCCCTAAGTAGGTAAATCATTAAACTGTACTATGTCCACATCATAGCTTGCTACTCAGCAACAACTATATATATATATATATATATATATATATATATATATATACTCACATATAAGTATATTTTAATACATCAACAAATAACTGTGCTGAGTAAAAAAAGTCAGTTACCAAAGATTACATATTGGTTACATAATGGATAATTTCTTTTATAAAGTTCTTGACAAATTAGTGGTTTGCAGGGATTATAAAGGGTTATAGGTTCAGGAAGAGAGATAAAGATGATTCTTAAAATGCAACATCAGAGATGCTATGGCAATAGAAATCTTATGATCTTGGCTGGATCAACGTCAGAACTCTGGCTGCGATTGTTACAGTATTTTTTGAGCTGTTACTTTATGGAGAAACTGGCTAAAAGGTATATCAGTATCTCTATTATTTCTTACAGCTATATGTGAAGACACAATTATTTCAAAATGAAGTTTTTTTTTAAGTCATCCAATGTTGACTTTTTTTCTTTTTTATGTATTTTGTACAGGGTCTACAGGGTCTCACTACACAAATCGGACTCACAGTGATTCTCCTGTTTTCAGCCTCCCAAATGCTGGGATTACAGGGCACGCCATCATGCCCAGCCTCAGTCGCCATCTCAGCTTGCCCCAGGGGTGGGGCCGGCACAGCACACTGCGCATGGAGCCCTAGTCCCCGTGTCTGCCTACGCAGGCTTGATTTTCAAACACAACTTTCAAAAAGGATGTGATTATATGACTAGATATGTAAATCTGACCAATTCAACATCTACTTGTGACTGTAAATTGTTAGTAAGCTAGAAATAGCAGGATAGCAAACATCCCGTAAGAGGTAAAAGGTGCTACTACTTGGGATATGCAGTGTCCCCCAGATGGCTCGGAGGTTCAGAAGCGTGGATTTTGGACGGTGCCTGGGTCATGGGGATGCCACAGCTAACTTGCTGCTTGGAGTCAGTCTCTGATGACAACATCTGGACGAGCACACTTCCCTCCCTGGCTCCTTCCCGTTCTCTCTGCTTCCTGCCTGCCATGATGCGAGCAGACTCCCTCTGCCAGACCCCTCTGTCGTGCCCTTCCTGCCTTGGAGCTAAATGACCATGGACTAGAGACAGGAATCACAATAAACCTACCTTCTTTTAAATTGTTGTGCAAGGAACTGTGCTTCATAGACAAGGAAAGCAACCAAGGCAAAGGGTATCTACTAAAATCTATAGAAACATCCAACTTAGTAGGAAAAGAATGCATCATCCCACCCCATCGGAAGGTAGGACAGTCACCACTACTTGTATTCAACATTATGCTCAAGGTCCAAGCTAGTGCAACAAGGAAAGGAGAGAAATAGAAGGCCTACACACTAGAAGGGAAGAAGTTAAACTTTTTTATTCACAAATAACATGGCAGCCTATTTCAAAAATCCTCAGCAGTCTACAAAATAGCTTAGTAGGACTTGTGAGTCGAGCAGTGCGAAAGAATACAAAACCAACTCATAAAAGTCAATAATATGCCCATATAATAGAGAAATTCATGATTATAATTTAGAAAATAATTCAATTTATATTGACATAAGAATATGAAATATATTGGGGAAAAACTGGAAAACTATATGCAAGATCTGTAGAATAAAAATTACAGGCCATTCTGAGAGAAAACAAAAACTCCTAAATATATGGAGAGATATTAGATAATTAAGGATTAAAAACTCAATACTGTTATATTCCAAATTCCAAAAGGATAGCTTCAATATGAGACCCGTCTAAACCTCCCCAGACTCTATAAAAATGAACAGACTTATTCTAAAAATTTATATGAAAATGACAAGGGTATAAAATATACAAAACCATTGTGAAAAAG
This sequence comes from Octodon degus, assembly GCF_000260255.1. Lineage (NCBI taxonomy): Eukaryota > Metazoa > Chordata > Mammalia > Rodentia > Octodontidae > Octodon > Octodon degus. The sequence continues at coordinate 4,426,365 of NW_004524646.1, forward strand.
CATAAAGTAGTAGTACTAACTCTACTTGATCTCAGATCTGTCATAGAGCTGTGGTAGATAGTTGGGCTCTGGCACAAAGGGGAATATTGAAGAATGAAGACTATAAATACAGAACCAAATGTAAACGAACATTTGAATTTTGACAACCATGTAAAGACAGTTCAATGAGAAAATGACAGTCTTGTCACAAGTAGTGGCAGAACAACTAGACAGCCATATATAAACACAATGAATCTTCACTAACCTGAAAAATACACAAAAATTAAGTGAAAGTGGATTAAAGACATGAATATAAAAGGCAATTCTGTCAAACTTCTGCAGGAACGCTCAGCAAGAAACCTTAGTGACTTGGCGGTCTACAAAGACTTCTTAAATAGACTGCAAAAAGCATGAGGTCTAGAAGAAAATTATCAGCCAAATGAACCTCTTAATGATTAAAAATGTTTCCTTAATAAAAACAATGTTGCAAAAATGAAAAAGCAAATCAGAGATTGGAATAAAGTGTTCACAAACATATGTCAAACAATTTGTATTTAGAATTTATAAGGAATTCTTGAATTCAATAATAAGAATAAGCAAAGCAAAGTGGCCTGTGTCTGGTTTTGCACACCCATAATCTTAGCTACTCAAGATACTGAGGATTGCAAGTTCAAGACTAGCTTAGGCAACTTATTAAGACTGTCTCAAAACAAAAATGCAGGGCTAGGGAGATAGCTCAGCAGCAAAAGCAACTGCCTTGCAAATGCGAGGTCCCATGTTAGATCCCCAGTGCTGCATGCCATGCCAGCCCCAGAACCCCAGGCATGCCATGTTGGCCCTGGAACTGGGCCTGGTGGTGCAAGCCTATAATCCCAGCACTAGGGAGGCTGACACAGGAGGGTCACTGTAAGTCCAAACTGCATAGTGGGAACCTATATCAAAAACAAAAATTTTTTTTAAAAAGTTATAGATATGTCTCAGTGCTCCCTAAGTTAAATTCTCAGTAGTATGCACATACACATGCATAAAAATGGCAAATAAACAGATGAAAAAATGATCAACAAAGTAAATAACTAGGTATATACAAATAACATACAGCCAAAATAACATACCACTGTATATCAATTTTAATGACTAAACTTACAAAGGAAGAGAGTATACCAAATATTGACAGTGATAAGGAGGAACCAAAACTCTCACACATTACTGATAGAATAAAGTAGCATACTAAATTGTAAAAAGTCTCCCAGTTTCTAGCTGTTGCATCTGGGGTGCAACTTAAGCAGGTTTCGGGTAAAGGGGCACTCAGCTCTTCCCGCAACTGTTGCAGCATGGGGCTGCAGCGAGTTTCTAGGGCGCCCCACGCCCATCTTTAACTTGGGGTTCTCATTCACTTAGCTCCGTCTACCTCACCTCAGCCGTTCTAGGCACGTCAGGTGGGATGGGAATAAAGTTTTTCCAAGCTGCCAAAAAAAAAAAAAAAAAAAAGTCTCACAGTTTCTTAAAAGGTGACACATACACCTACGAAACAACCCAGACATTTCAAATGTTATTAGATTCTCCCTGGGAAATGAAAGTGTATGTCCACATAGACACTCGAACCCAAAAACACAGAGCAGCTTTATTTATAATAGACAAAAACTAGAACCAGCCCAAATGTTTATTACCAAATGTACAGTTAATCAAATTTTGATATAGCCCTACAATGAAATACTACTAGCAATAAAAAGGAATGATACACACAAAAACAGATCAATTTCAAAGTAATTATCATGAATGAAAAAGCCATACTAAAAAGAATACATACTGCTGCATGCTTTATTCAAGTAAAAGTACAGAAATCACGAACTGAACACCAGTGGCAGAGAACAGCTAGCCTGTTGTCTGCGGATAAGGGAGACGAATGAAGGCTGAGCGGGGGGAGCGGGGAAAGGTAAGTTTCTTTTCTTTTTTTTGGGGGGGGGACACTTGGAGTTAAAGACTATTTTTCATTTATTTATTTATTTTAGTGTAACATATATACTAGAGATATATTTTCTCATTCATAGAAGTGGAGAAAGGTAGAGGGGCTCACTGATGTGCAGCCGCTACAGTCACCTAGGTGAGTACACGGTACACAGGGCTCTTTCCCTGGGCTCCAGTTACCATTCTCCACACTGATGTCAGAATTGCTTTTCTAAGCATGATTGAGCTCATATTATTTTCTGACTTTAGGATGTCTTTCACAGAAAATGAATTCATATTCCTTTTTCTTATCTATAAAGATCAATATGTCTTTTTTTCATAATTTTTTCAAGTCAACAGAAAATGGAAATATACTTTTTAAAGTTTCTAATACTAGGAGAATATATTATATGAT
>NW_004524646.1:4430606-4431130 GCF_000260255.1 Octodon degus
CTGGTATGCGCTGTGGATCAATTCAGGATCTGGTGGCCCCAGGTCCTCTCACTCACTCGGGCCTGCACTCTGGGTCTATTCAGGATCCGCAGGCCCTGGGTGGTCTCACTCACACGCTGGACCTGCACTCTGGGTCTATTCAGGATCCGGGTCATCTCATTCACTCACCCAAGTTTAATTTCTTGATAATGGGTTTCATGGGCAAATATATGTGTTAAAACATAATGAATTTTTCTTTTCAAATATATGAAATTCATTAGACCTTGTAATATCTCCATAAATTTGTGCAAAATATATAAATATTAAAAAGAAAAAAATGATGGAAAGGCACTTGGACAGTAATAGTGAACACATTTTGTAAAGTTTTCTGAATTCTTTATTAAAATAGAGAAAGGTAGAGAATAAAATTTATTTTTTTTAGAGATTTTTTTTTAATATTTATTTATTTATTTATTTAGTGTGTGGCCAGCTCAGCCCACCAGGGGAAAGGGCTGGCTGGCATGTGGTGCTGGGGGATTGAACCG
>NW_004524646.1:4432131-4432860 GCF_000260255.1 Octodon degus
AGAGAGAGAGAGAGAGAGACATGCAAATACAGTTAACCCCCAAAACTGCAAATGGTTTTGCGGCCTCCCATAGCTGGTAAGTTCAACAAATCCACAATAGTTCCTGCAAGGTCTGCAGAAGTCTCCTCCTTGTGACCTCTCAAAACTAGCACAAAGGCCTGCATGGAGAAAAAATTCTGGGCAACAGAATCCAAACTAAGCAGCACAGGAACAACAGATCACAAGGAAATCAGAAAGCCTAAAGAGAAAGAAGGAAAGAAAAAAAACTAGGAACCTCTACAAGTAAGACATCCTATTTTGAATACTACAAAAGCAAAAATGGGACTTTAGAACCCTGAAATTTAAAAACTATCTTGAGCCACACAGCTTTCTAAATTTAAGGATCATGATCCAATCCCACATATAGTTATTTTCAGAAAGAGAGAAAAGGGAGCATGCTTATGTGTCTAGTGACAATGAAAGATAAATATACCCTCAGAACAGATATCAGCAACCTAATCTTCTCCACGAGAAAAAAATTATGAAAATGTGCAAGACATGAAAAAAATCATGACTTATTATTTTTGAAAAGGTAGAAATTAGGTAATAGAAAACTGAAAAATAACTAAAACAGAAAGGACGCCAAGTGAATGAATAACAGAGAATGCCTCAAGAAAAATGAAAGATTATAAGGAACATTTTAACATTTAAAAAAAAACAAGGGGCTGGAGAGATGGCTCAGTGGTCTAA
>NW_004524646.1:4434368-4436456 GCF_000260255.1 Octodon degus
TTTTTTGGTTTTTGTCTTTGTTTTGTTTTCCAGTACCATGCTGTTTTTTTATCAAAGTGGCTTTGAAGTATAATTTCAAGTCAGGGATTGTGCTGGCCCCTGCCTTGCCTTTGTTACCTAGGACTGTTTTCTCTTCTGCTTCAAATGATATTAAGGAATGGTTTCTCTAATTCTGTGCGGCATGCTAACGGTATTTTGATTGCACTGAACCTGTGTAACAATTGTGGCAGTATGGCCATTTTCAATCTGTTGGTTCTTCCTACCCATGAGCAAGGGATATATTTCCATTTTCTGATAGCCTCTTCAACCTCCTTTTTCAGAGTATTATGATTATCAAGGAATAGATCTTTTATTTCCTTTGATAGATTGATTACCAAATATTTCACATTTTATGCTATTGTGAAAGGTGTTATTCCCTTAATTTCTCCCTTAGTGTGATAACTGTACAGAAATGCTATTGATTTGAATGTTGACTTTCCACTATCCAGTTATGCTGCTGAATTCACATTTATTAAATCTACAAGTGTTTTGGTGGAGCTTTTGGGGTCTTCCCTGTAAATGATGTAATCTGCAAGTAATATTTAATTTCTTCACTTCCTGTCCTTATTCTTTTTCTTTTGCTTACCCAATTACTCTGGCTAATGGTTCCAGAATTATTTTAAAAAGGCATGGTGATAGTGAACATCCTGACCTTGTTCATGATGTACAGTGAAAGCTTTCCAGTTTTGACCATTTAGTAGGATGTTTGCTGTTGGTTTGTCACAGATGGATTTTATCAGATTGAAATAAAGACTATGTATTCCAATTTTTTCTGTAGGATTTTTATCATGAATGGGTGTTGGATTTTGTCAAAGGCTTTTTATGTGTCTATTGAGATGAACACATGATTTTTGGTTTTGGTTCTTTGATGTGATGTATTATATTTGTTAATTTGCATATGTTGAACAATCTCTGCAGCCTCAGAATGAATCCTATTTGCTCACGGTGAATAATTTGATGACCTGCTGCATTCTACTTATCAGGATCTTCCTAAGGATTTTTGTGTCTGTAATCATTAGGGAGACTGGCCTATAGTTTTCCCTTTTGGTTGGGTCCTCTGAGTTTAGTATCAGGGTAATACTTACTTTCAAGAATGACTCTGAGGGTGCTGCTTTCCTTTCAGTGTCATTGAGTTTCATCAGTAGTAGCATTAGATCTTCTCTCAATTTTTTACAGAATTAAGCAGCGAATCCAACAAATTTTTCTTTGCTGGTTATGTTTTTAACTAAATTTTCTATTTTATTGACATATTGGGTTATTTAGCATTTTTATATGTTCTTGACTCATTGCAATTCATATGTATCTAGCAATCTGTCTATTTATAGTTTTCCAACTTATTAAAGTACAGGTTCTCAAAGTAGGCACTGATGATCTTCTGAATTTCCACAAGATCCATTGTGCTTCTAATCTTTCATTTCTAATTGAATGAATTTGAGTCTTTTCTTTTCTCTTTTTGATAAGGCTTGCTAAATTTTATTTAATTTTTCAAAGAACCAATTCCATATCACTAATTCTTTATATTTTTGTAATTTCCTCCTTCTTAGAAGCTCTGGGTTTGATTTTTTTTTATAAGTTTGAGGTTCAATACTGCCCCTCAAAGGACTAATATCTAGAACATGTAAAGCATTGAAAAAAAATTAAATCCCCCAAATGCAAAGATCCAATCCAAAACTGGGCATCTGAGATGAATATACACTTTTCAGAGGAGGAAACACACAAATGACTAATATGTAGAAAAAATAGTGACTATCACTGGTTATTTGAGAGAAGCAAATTAAAACAACACTGAAATCCCATTGCCCAAGGAAGAATCGTTATTATCAAGAAATCAACTAACAACACATGCTGCATCCTGTGCAGCTCTCAAAGGCTCCTGGGGAAAGGACAGTGAAAGGATGGAGAAATAAAAGAGCCAGGGGGCGAGGGAGGTAGCTCAGTAGAATAAGTGCTTGCCTGGCAAGCACAAGGGCCTGAGTTCAACCCCTGCTTCTGAAAAAAAAAAAAGAAAGAAAGAAAGAAAGAAAGAAAGAAAGAAAGAAAGAAAGAAAG
>NW_004524646.1:4437557-4444356 GCF_000260255.1 Octodon degus
GAGAAACTGAAAATGTAAATAGAAACCAAAGCATATAATAGGTATTGTGAAATGGGAAGGAACTGTTCAAGGATAGAGAAAACTATCCTTGAACAGTAGAGGGGAAAGGATGGAAGGGAAAATAAACACATACATTTATAAAAATATATACATTTCTGGCTACTGCATTCCTCGGGTTGTAACATCTTATAAAAGAGAAACATAAAGTTCATAATGGTGGTAGTTACCAAACACAAGTGACCCTAAATTGTAATCACCAGCTGGGCGTAGTAGCACACACCTATAATCCCAGCACTCAGGAGCCTGAGGCAGAAAAATCGCTGTGAGTTTGATGCCAGCCTATGCTACATAAGCAAGTTCAAGGCCAGCCTGAACTACATAGAAAGACCTGTCCCCCAAAAAAGAACTTTAAAAAAACTGCAATCACCCTAGTCACTATCAAACATGAAAACTAAATACGTAACTTCTATGATCAATCATGTCTGGCCCTTCTCCTACCCGGAAAGAAAAAGTCTGTATGTGGCTAATTGTTGAGAATTACTAGTTTAAAAAGAAAGCAACTAATTATCTTGCAGTTCTCCAACAGGGGTGGACCCTTCCTCCTAGCAACCCCCTTTAGGGCACACATGACAGTGTTAGAAGACATCTTCAATCATCACAACTTGAGAAGTGTTACTATAATCCAGTAACCAGAAGCTGGTGATGCGGCTAAGCAACCTGCGATGCACAGCAGAATTCCCACAACAAAATATCAGTTATCTCAGCAAAAAAAAAAAAAAAAAGTGGAAGAAACCCTGGGTTAGACACAGCTACTACTAGTTGAACAATATGAAACTGTAACCGTAGACAATTATTGACCTACAACAATAGATAATTTCATTATTTCAGCCCATGTTCTGGGCTTAGCAGAAATACAAATGTCACGACTTCAAGGAAATGCACAGGTTGCTAACGACAACATGCAAGCACAATGGGCCTCAAATGCTAGCAGGTGCCAGAATCACTCGAAGGATTCCTTAACACTGGCTCCACTCCCAAACACTGACCCCAGAGGGACTTGCTTTAGTGGAACCCAAAATCTCGATTTCTCACCCATCCAGACGCTAGCACTGCTCCCGGTCTTGGCAGGACATATCAAGAGTCACCGTGGTAGAAGGACAGCCAGGAAAAAGGGAGGAAGAGGCACCTGAGGAATCACCACACTTTAAGAGTACATGAGTGGAGTGAGTTAAGTGCACGCAGAAGTCTGTCCTAATAGAGCGGAGGTCCATCCGCTCTGGATGCACGCACTCACGACGTCTGCCAGCCCAGGACAGCGCTCTCCCTCGTGAACACAATGTTCAAAGTGATATGGTAAAGTAGCAGAGGTGGAAATAGCCCACTTGGATACTATTAGAGGAAAGCATAATACAAAGTCTGAAAAGGATACAAATCAGACAAGAGCAAGAAGAGGAGGAGGAGGAAGAATGAAAGAGAGAGAGAGAGAGAGAGAGAGAGAGAGAGAGAGAGCGAGCATGAGCAAGCACCGGGGAGATGGCTCAGTAGAATAAGTGCTTGCCTGGCAAGTGCAAGGGTCTGAGTTCAAGTCCCTGGTTCTGCAAAAAAAAAAGAAAAAGAAAAAGAAAAAGAAAGAAAGAAAAGAAAAGAAAGAGAGAGAAGAAGGGATGGAGGGAGGGAAAACAGGGAAGACAGGCAGGCAGGTGGGCAGACAGGCAGGCACTAAATCGGTGTACTGAACTTGCACGCCTGGGAGTTTCTTCAGGGTGTGAGCAGACCATTACCTCCTGCTGACTTCAGTCCCATGAGGCATACATAACCCAGACATGTGTGGTTAACATTATGGTACTATCACTGATTGAAAGGAAACCAAAATCAACCAATAGAAGAGTCAAAAAGTAAGCTTTTTGCTACTTGACATGACACACACAATTTTTAAATAAATATTTGATCAATGTTATAATTTGTTAATAACATAAGGACTTGAAGACTTCAGCACCTACCACTTTCAACTGAAAAGCCAGGCACAAGGAACAACTATTGTGGTGCCACCCGGCAAGCCCCTTTTTGCCCCAGTTGAGCTGCTCTATGGGACACAGTCCCTTTTGAGGAGACTTACTCAGAAACAGCAAACCATGCCTCTCAAACTAAAAAGAACTGGGTTAATCATCTAAGCTGTACACTAGTGGCTAAAAAGGGAAGAGGAGAAAAAATTAAGACTAGGTAAATAAATGAATTTAGGACAGCTATCTTTTAAATTCTAAATTAGTGTTACTAATTATTTAACTCCCATTGGGAGATGCACCTATTTTAAAGAGCCATTAATAGTAATACATTAAACCAAAGAAAACAACTTATTGTACTCAAACATTCCTTGCTGTTACGAAGAGCTTAGCAGCCGTGGTTGCTGCAGTATCTTCCACTGTCAGGGTAGAAACATCATTCCCGTGAATGAATGACAAGTGGTCAGTGTCCGACCACCTTTAAAGCAAGGATGTCTCCCCCACATTTCGCATTTCCCAGTTCCTGGTATGTAGCACACCAAGAGCTTCCCAAACATTGATTTAGGCTGATCTGAATCCACTTTTCATCAGCAATCACTCTTGTTGTCAAAAGCTAGATTTTATACTAGTAATTTTCCATCTGTAGCACCCAAACTCTCTGATCTCAATTTTGCCCACGAACTCTTTATCTTTCTATTTTTCCATTGCTAAGCCCACTTTTCACCCCTCATTATACTGCTAGTCCTTCAATTCCTTGTCATTCTTCAGCTGCTATCAGTCCTCCTTGTTTCACTTTCTTTGTCAAAATTACCCTTAATAGGGGCCAGGGAGATGGCTCAGTGGAATAAGCGCTTCTCTGGCAAGTGCAAGGGCCTTAGTTCAATCCCCGGTTCCGAAAAAAAAAAAAAAAAATTAACCTTAATGTTACCTCAGTTAGATTCTCACCAAGAACATAAGGTTATAACCAAGAAACGGACTAGAAATTTTTTTTTTTTTGTATTTTTTTTTTTCAGGGAAGGGTCCACAGGGTGTTCAGGGTCTCACTACTAGATTGGATTTGTAGTGATCCACCTGTTTACAGCCTCCCAAGAGCTGGGATTACAGGCTGTGCAACCATGCTCAGACTCAATTGCCCTCTCAGTGCGCCCTGGGAGTGGGGCCAGCAGGGCAGGCCCAGGGATCGAACCCCTGGCCTCTGTGCCTGCTTGCTGGCACTTTAATCCACTGAGCTATTTGGCCGGCCCAGGAGACCAGAAATTCTTCAGTTCTCTGTACACAATATTGCCTCTAGCACTTGCACAAATATCATCTTGAATCTCTCAAAATGAAGCTATCAGTGCTAGTTTGTGCAACTTGTGCCCTTCCCCACAAAAAATAAGCTGCAAGTTAGAACAGATTTACGTAGGACTAGGAATGTAGCTCTGTTGTACAGCTTTTGCTTAGCATGTATGAGGCCAGATACTGGTTCTGAATTCTCCAACCAAATGATAATGCTTCATTCCTAGCAGAGTATATCAGACAGTAAATACTGACAGCGTACTCATAGTACTGAGGAATAAAAGGAAGAGGACAAAATTGCTCCTCCTAGGGGTCTGGGGAGATAGCTCAGCAGTCTAAGCACCTGCCTGGCAAGTGTAAGGACCTGAGTTCAATCCCCAGCACCACATGCCATGCTGACCCCAAAACTGGGCATGTTGGCGCACACTTGTAATCCCAGCTCTGGGGAGGCTGAGACAGGAGGATCACTATGAGTCTGAGCTAAGTAGCGAGACCCTGTATTAAATAAATAGTTTTTAATTGCTCCTTAGTTTCCCTCCAAAATAATAGAAAATACTGGCCAACTTTCAGTAACAAGATAAAAAGCGATGAAATTCAGTTTAGAGCACAAGTCTGAAAAGGCAACAGGACCTTCTCGTAGAGACCCCTGGTGGAGGGTCCCACTAGGATGCTGCAAATTGTCCTGATCCACGGCTCGGGAGAAAGGGCCAAGTCTACAGCCACAGTGGGAAACCAGACCATGGAGATGATGACTGAAATCTCTGGAGTGGATAATCTGACCCAGAAAGAGAGTCCCACATAACACCTAATGGTCCTGTCTGCTCGTTTGACTCATATTACTGGAAATGAGAAACTGGATCAGAAGAAATATAACGCAAAAGTCAATTATATTTAAAAGCTCACCAGTCACACAAAAATGAATCTCTAAATGCTGTGTGAAATAATGATTTCTTTTCTCTAATGCTGAGGGCGAAATAAGACAGGATACAATGGAACGTTGGAGTCAGAGACAGCTTTAGAAATACATCTCCCCTCCTTCATACTGTGCCAGGGATGTCTATGGAGATTGGGGACCTTTCCACCATTAACAGGCTAGTTATTGCCAGATTCAAAACATCATCCCACAAAGCAAGAATGGGATTAAGAAGAAAAAAAAAACTACTGGCCATAAAGGTCTTTCATAGGTTCCTAAATACCTTTCCTTAAATTAATTTCATATGTGTTTATTTTATTCAAAATAAATCTTGATTCCCTTTACAATAAAAGAACTATGTTAGACAAGCCATCATTTCTTTTAGCCATATATGAATTATCCATTCTCCAGTTACCTGGGAGAAAAATATTTAACTACTATTAATAAAAATTGTGTATATATATATATATATATATATATATGGTATACAAAATGAGCTTTTATACTTATTATAAATACACAAATTATAAAATTATATTTGTATATGTATTTATGATGTACAAAGTTATGAGGCTTATATAAAAATATATTGTGAAGTAATTACTAAAAATCAAGCTAACTGACATTGCCTCACACACCTACCTTTTTTGCAGTGAGAGTACAGGAGTGCGCTGCATAAGACATCTCAGTAAACGCTGCTGAGCCCATCAGATTACACCAGCTGCCATGCTGTGTCTACGTTTGCGCAAGTTCACTCTACGAAGATCATATAATGATCGACTGCCCTAACGCTGCACGTCTCGGAATGTGTCCCTGTCATTAAGGGATGCAGCGCACAACTGCACTGAAGGTCTATTCTCAGGGAAAGTTTCAAATATACAAACATGTATGGAAATATAATTGTCAATGATATCATTCATAATTCAATGAGTGAATAAATAAGGTAAGATATCTATAGAGACAGATTTCTCTATATATAGATATAGATATATTTAAGTAAGATATATATCACCCAAAATGTCATTTTAATATGTAGTCCACAAAACTAGGTCCACATGCTATGTGTACAGCAATCAAGAAAAACTATACAGTGTAACAGGACTTTCTTAAAATTGCAATAGGAAATTATTTTTACTAAAAATAGGCCTGATGAAGTAAGGCATTCCATTCTTATATCTATACCATTTACCTAAACAAAGCAAAGATTTAGAGCAGCACATATTAAAATGGGCAAAAAATTAAACTTATGATTTATGTTTTAAATGCTGATCAAAAGAATCAGAGCTGGGCCAGGGAGAGAACTCAGCAGTCTAAAGCACCTGCTTTAGGCAAGCTTAGGCAGGCGCAGGGGACCACGGTTCAGAGTCTCACTACTAGGTCAAACTCGTACTGATCCGCCTGTTTACAGCCTCCCAAGTGCTGGGATTACAGGTGTGCACCAACATGCCCAGTCTCAGTTGCCCACTCAGCGCACCCCAGGGATGGGGCTGGCATGTCATTCTTGTTGTAATTTTTTAAAAGTCCTGTTATACTCTACAGTTTCTTCTTGATTGCTGTACGGACCACATGCCACACTGGCCCCACCTTTATGGTAGGCTGAGCTGGCAAAAAAAAAAAAAAAAAAGCAATCAGAGCTGACTGGCAAGTATAGAGAGCTGTTTTAAAACTAGAGATAGAAATATTTTTAAAAGAGTAGCGAGGGCTGGTGAGATGGCTCAGTGGCCTAAAGCACCAACTTAGAACAAGCTTAGCAAAGCACATGGACTGCGGTTCAATCCCCCAGCACCACATGCCAGCCAGCCCCGCCCCCTGGTGGGCTGAGCTGGCCACACACACACACACACACACACACACACACACAGAGTAGTGAAACAACGTACAAACCACTGGAGGTAAGTCTGCAACTTGGGTGAGTGGTGGGTTTAGTTTATAGTCATAGAACAAGAAAGGATCTTACAGCCTGGGTGAGAAATCGCCCCCATTTTATTGACAGAATGCAGAGAAGCTAAATAATGTCCCCAAGGTCACACAGATGGTTAGTGGCTATGTTCCCTGTTTCATAGCAACAAAAAATGAAAGAAAACCCAAGTTATTTATCTCTCACTACCTAATAGAAAGAAACTAAGAAAATTCAAAGACCAATTTATACATAAATAGATATACATATACTATATATGCATAAGAAATAACTAAGGTAAACTAATATATGCTATTTTTGAACACTAGAAAATATTTTTCTTGAAAAAAAGACAAATATATTTGCCTACTAGTAAACCAAGAGAAGAAATGAATGGTTTCCAAAACAAAAACACTGGCTAGGAATGTAGCCCAGTGGTAGAGCTCTTGCCTACCATGCCTAAGGGCCATCAAAAACAAAATAAAAGTAGAATTCTGAATACCTCCCCCTCAAGTAGGTTTTTGTTAATCGGGTATTTGAAAAATATTTGACTAAAAAAACATTTATTGGGGCTGGTGAGATGGCTCAGTGGTCTAAAGCATCTACTTAGAACAAGTTTAGCAAATCACAGGGACCGCGGTTCAATCCCCAGCACCACATGCCAGCCAGCCCTGCCCCCTGGTGGGCTGAGCTGGCCACACACACACACAC
>NW_004524646.1:4444474-4445002 GCF_000260255.1 Octodon degus
ATGTGGTGCTGGGGGATCGAACCGCGGTCCCTGATGCCTTGCCAAGCTTGTTCCAAGTAGGTGCTTTAGACCACTGAGCCATCTCTCCAGCCCCACCTCCAGATTTTTAACCTTGACATTAAGTAGATGATTTATCTTAGACTGCTGTGATAAATAAGCAGCCCACATCTGAGGAAAGATCTAAAGGAAATGATGGGGCTAGAAAAGTGGAGAGAGGGCTGTCCAGATGGCTCAGCGGACTGAAGCACCTGCTTAGGCAGATGTAGGGACCGGGAGTTTGATCACCAACCTGCCATGCTGACCCCATCCCCCAGAGCACACTGAGAGGGTGATTAAGATTGGGCGTGGTAATCCCAACACTTGGGAGGCTGAAAACAAGAGGATCATTATTCTATGTAGTGAGATCCGGTAGGCCCTATACTAAATACATTAAGAAGGAAGGGGGGCCGGGGAGATGGCTCAGTGGAATAAGCGCTTCCCTGGCAAGTGCAAGGACCTGAGTTCAATCCCCGGTTCCACCAAAAAAAA
>NW_004524646.1:4446241-4448375 GCF_000260255.1 Octodon degus
GCCACACACACACACACACAATAAATAAATGTAATAAATAAAAATAAATAAATAAAAACTCATTCATGAAAAAACTGATATCCCAAGTAGCTCTGTATAAGTTCTATAAGTTCTACACCACCCTGGGTTACATAGAGAGTTTAAAGCTAACCTGAACTACACAGTGAGATCCTGTCTCCAAAAACAGGAAAAGGGGCTAGGGATCTAGCTCAGCAGCAAAATGTCTGCCTGGCAAGCACAAGGTCCTGAGTTCGAGCCCTGGTACCAAAAATAAAAATAAATTAAAGGACCACTACATCATAACCAAGTAAGATCATCCAACTGCACAGGAAAATCACTCTGTTCCATCATCAGTCCTACATGAAAAAGTCCCCTCCCCCTACATGCCTGGGCTGCCCTTTTTTGAGAAAGTTCACTTTTCAAGTAAATGTAGTTCATAGCTATACTTCCAAGAAAACAAAGTTCATAAGCATTATCGAAAAGCATGTAACTTTAATATCAAGCAAATTCAGCTGATAAACAGCACTAAAAGAACTTTTACAATAATTCTAACATGGGCCTGGGGAGATAGCTCAACAGAATAAGCACTTGCCAGACAAGTGCAGGGTCCTGAGTTCATCCCCAGTATCGCAAAAAACAAACAAACAATAATCCTAGCTCCATGAGATTTCTTGGTCTTATTTTATATTTAATATGTAAATACTTTTATACAGCCATAGAACTCATTTTATAGCAAACATTTTCAAGTCAAATCTACAATGTACAAATTTCTCCACAGAGGGCCAGGGAGCTAGCTCAGCAGTCTAAGCGCTGGCCTGGCAAGCACGAGGACCTGGGTTTGATCCCTCATACCTTATGCTATGCTGACCCTGCGCCATGCTGGCCACTGAAACCTGGTGTGGTGGTGCATACCTGTAATCCCAGTACTGGGGAGGCTGAGACAGGAGGATCAAAATGAGTCCAAGCTGCATAGTGAGACCATGTACCAAATAAATAAGTAAATAAATCTTTTAAAAAGTTCTTCACAGTAAAACACTGTACTATAAGCAGCAGCCAGCCACTCTACTCCTAAACGTTCAAGAGAGGAGGGGAAAGCACATACTACACAAAGGTTTGTAAGTGAATGCTTATAGCTACTTGGTTTGTAATAATCAAAAGCTGCGAAGTGCCCCAAGTGTCCATCAAATGGTGTATAGACAAATAAAATATGACCTAGATAGACAGATATCCATTAAGTGGAGTAACTATCAGTAATAAACGAAAGTAAACTATCGATACATGCAACATAATGGATGAATTTCAAAATAATTACATTGAGTGAAAGAAGCCAGATAAAGATACTGCATTATTCATATCCATAAAACTCTAAAAAAAAAAAAAATGCAAACTAGTAACAGAGAGCAGATCGGCAATTGTCTGGAGTAGGAGAGGGGCTCAGAGAAGCGTAAGAACAATGACAAAGGGACACCAAGTAACTTTCTGGAATAATGAACATGTTCATTATCTGATTATAATGGTTTCACACACTGATAAACATGAAAATATTCATTAAATCACAACATATATGACACAGTTGACTGGATGCATCCTAAGATACTTATCTGAAAGACATGAAAATTTATCTACATTCCAAAACAGGAAAAACTGGTCAATAGTGATAAAAGTGGATTAGTGGTTGCCTACAAAGGAGTACAGTTTTAACTGCGAATGACCACCAGAAGCTGGAGAAGGCGGGGAATGTTCTATACTTCAGCAAGAATGTGGACACACAGAAGCATCCATTTCTCAAATTTCACCAAGCCCTGTACTTCTTTTATTTAAATCATGCCTCACTCAAGTTATTTTCAAAATATTGGGAAGGGAGGGTTGGATTCCCCAACTCGACAAACTAATTAACTGGAGAGAAAACCTTATAACTGCATGGTGCTTCTGCATAGTAATTTTCCTCTGTATCCAAAGTAAAATCTGTTTTCAATTGCAAACAGATGATTTAAAAGAACAGAAACGATTATCCATATCTGAAACACAGAACCCTCCATCCATCCTTGTACCCTCGACAAACATTTCCTCTATTTTCCTCAACGATCAATGTACTGTTTTTACCTCCAGTTTAGACTAGAAGGCTTAGAGAAGA
>NW_004524646.1:4449575-4451638 GCF_000260255.1 Octodon degus
ATATTAAGCTCTAGGCCTTTTCAACGCTATTATATGGGTCACTTTTACATTGATGAAATAATCTTTTTCTTTTTAAGCTTTTCCTACAGGTCCCATGAGATCATTCTGCCTTCTAGTGAGTCACAAAGAGCCTTCTGAAGCTTCAGCGAGGAGGAAAAAAGAAATAGATGCCTCCTGTGGCTGTCCTCAGAACAAAATCCAAAGAAAAGGAGATGGGAAACAAATCTCCACACCCCTAATATGCAGAGACCTAGTACTTTTCCAAAACAAGGAACTCAGTTTGCTAAGAACTTAGGAAATCTGGCCTTAGCAATACTGGAAGGCATATATCTGAAACCCATTATATACTCCTCTGCCCAAAAAGATAAAAGAAAATACCTGCAACTCCTATGTAGAAAGGTAAGTCACTTGTGTATCCTCTTCACAGAGGATGACAATCTGAGTGATTTAAAAAAAAAAAAAATAGGACCTTTTAGATCACTAAAAGAACATAAGGACTGGGACTAGGATTCCCAGAAACATGTCAGGGACTTCAACATCCATTTTCTCTTTCTCAAAGAAATAGCACATAGAATGACTCATCCTAAAAGGCTACCTGACAGCCAACAGTCTTTTTCCCAACAGTCTAGCAGTACAAACACTAACTGTAAAAACTTACAGAAACTCAATTTCTTGTAGGGAAAGAAAAGCAGTTGGATGACATAAGCAAAGCATGTGCAAAGAACAAAAATTCCTAAAAGCTATTTAATAGGAAGTTCATTGCTGACGTGCTTGAAATGTGATACTATCTTTGGTGCTGTACACACAAATATACTACACCCAATAATTCTACCTCTAGGAAAATAACTACAGAAATGCATATATTCACTAAGAGATTTGCAGATATATGTTTATAACAACATTCTTCATAAGCCAAAAACTAAAAGCAAGTCAAATGCCAAGAACTGTAAATTTAAAGTGTGAGATGGTCTTGCAATGGAGTACCACACAGGAAGGAAAAAGAACAATGCATGGGCCACACGACAATATGGGTACATCTCTTAAAATGTTCAACAAAAGAATCTAGAAATAAGAGAATACAGACTACAGTTCTAAGTACATAAACTGCAAAAACAGGCAAACTAACCTATGGTAAGAGGCCTCAGGAGAGTAGCTACCCCTTGCAACGAGTTGGAGAAGCTACAATAAGAGTACTAAGAAGGCTACTAGGTGGACCCTACAGATAATGTCCTATTCTCGCTCTAGACTCTGGATAACTGATGTGGTCACTTGCAAACATTCAACAAGCTGTACACCTATGATTTGTACACATTTCTGCATATATTCAAAGTTTGCTTTTAAAACAAAGGAAACATATGCTTATGGGGTAGCTCCGAGCTGAGATTCTGAATTCATTCATTTCTCCTTTGAGTACACAAGGGGGAACAGAGAACATAGCAGACTGTGAGACCAAGTTCAATGGAGAGACAAGAAAGGCACAGCAAGGATGAAGCAGGGTCATCACACAGCGTGTTTTAACGTGTCTCAACTAGGATGGAAGTGCCCAAAGACGCCCCTGTGAGAACACGCTCACCCTTTGATATTGCAACTACAGAAATAAATGTTACATAAATATATGAATCCAAATGTTATAGCCATGAAAATGAAGTTGAACTTTTCTAAAAAAGAAAATAATCAACCATACTATCAAAGGAAATTGTTACTGAAAGAGGGAAGAAAAAAGCAACTTGGAGAAGACAAAGAGAAAACCATGAAAAGCTAGGCCTGTGCTTTCAGGCTGCTTCAAAGCATCTTTAAAGTCTCACTTCACTTGGGAGAAATTTCGATACTGAAATGCATTCCAGGGGTGATTTATGCTTAAAAGCAGATCCAGAACTATAATCAGCAGAAAGGAAAAAAAAAAAAAAGGTCATGGTTTGGCATCAAAAGACTGGCAAAACAATAGGACTTAAGGTTTACATTAAACTGAGAAGTTGCAGGATGTATCATTTTTTAAAAATTTTATTTATTTATTTATGTGTGTGTGTGTGTGTGTGTGTGTGTGTGTGGCCAGCTCAGCCCAC
>NW_004524646.1:4452483-4459380 GCF_000260255.1 Octodon degus
AGGAGAAGGAGAAGAAGAAATTAGACCAGCAGAAAGCTGCCCACCGCACTTCTCCCTCTCTGCCATCCAACGCAGGTTCCTGACAGCAAAGCTCTCAGGCTATGAGCCACTGCTTACAGCGCTGCATTTATAGCCGCTGATGTGGCCTCAGAAATCTCATTTTGTTCTGTCACTAGGGGGAGCACTTGCTCCTTTAAAAATAAATAAATAAATAGACTGAGAAAAAGGAAAATTATCCCAACTATAGATGTGTTTTATGTGACATCCCTGGGAGATAAAATGCAAAATGTTTTGAAAATCATAGCATAAAGTGAGAAACAGTGTAAAGCTCAAAAGTGCATTTAACAGCAAGGAAGATGCAAGATGGATTAGGTACATTAACCAACACATTTAATGAATAATATAAAAAGCAAATCATTTGTGAAGACACAAATCCGTAAAACACACCACCATACTATCAATCAGTTAAAAATGCTTCCTTATAAAAGTCCTTCCTGGTGGAGACTCTAGTTTCTGATAAATATTATTAGCAAAGAAAGCTAGTGGAAATCTATCACAAACTTCAGTTGACATATTTACTTGTTACTTTATTGAGTTATTCAAAGGAAAAACAATACCGTTATCCTCTCCAGCACTTACATATCTAGGAAGCTGGAAAGGAGACAGAAAGGGTTGGATGTTAATCTGATAACTACTCTGCCAGCTGGTCCACTCTGGGAAACCAAGATTACCATTTGCACTTTACAATGAGAAAACCAGGGCTCAAAAACCATAAACCCAGGGCCAGCCAAATAGTTCAGCAGATTAAAGCACCTGCAAGCAGGCACAGGAGCTGAGGGTTCAAGACTGGGCGTGGTGCGTGCCTGTAATCCCAGCTCTTGGGAGGCTGTAAACAGGCGGATCACTATGAGTCCGATCTAATAGTGAGACCCTAACACCCTGTAGACCCTTCCCTAAAAAATTTAAAAAACCATAAGCCCACGGTCACAAAGATAACTAGCATATAACAGACTAGCATATAACCAAAGACTGTCCAAGTCGACTGCCCACAACACAAAAAAGAAATGGTGAGTGGCTTATTTTATCTAGCATTTTAGTCATGTTCATTCCATTAAGAGGTAATGTGTATGACAGCAAAGAGCAAAAAGAATTTCAAAACAACATAAAATAAGGCCTGTCCTCCAAGAGATTATAGTCTATTAAAGAAACATACACATGCACACAAGTCAAGGCTTGTGAAGCAACCACTGACTGCCAACGAGGGATGCATAGCCAAGTGGTTTCAGCAGTTAGGAAAGGCCATAGCAGAAGCAAGAGTGTGCGCAGGGGACCACACATGGCAGGTACAAGGAAAGGGGCTGTGGGACCAGGAAAGGTGGAGTCAGGGCTACCACACTGTCTGTGAGGGACAGAGAGGCCAGAAGAGCTGCTTCAAAAAGTGTAGGCCTGAGTGGAAACAAACCAACATCCACTCACTGGTGAGTGGAGAAGTAGAATGAGCCACAGTAGTCCTGCTTGACTCCAGGTTTTGCTTTCTGAGGCTTCAGTTATCTACAATCAACCATGGTCAGAAAACACTAAATGGAAAATTCCAGAAATAAACAATGCATGAGTTCTAACTAGTGCACCGTCTCAATTAATATTATGAAATCTTTCATCATCTGTGCCATCTGGCAGAATTGCAATTCTTGTGTTCAGATAATCTTTATTTTATCTAAAAATGGCCCCAAATCACATGACAATTCAGACTTATCAGAGAGAGCCCATGCAATGCTTCTTTTATACAAAAATGTGAGTGTTCTCCACTTAATAAAGGAAAAAAATGCACTGAAATTGTTAAGGTCTATAGTAAGAATGAATCCTCTAAGAAAGTGTAAACAAAGATAAAACTGCTAATTTTGCTGTCACAACTCAAGATAAAAAAGTCTTGGGCACAATACCCAGGAAATAATTAAAATAGAAAAAAGCATTAAATCATAGGGCTCAGCTGAGCACACATCTATAATCCCAGCCCTCTGGGAGGCTGAGACAGGAAGATCACAACTTTGAGCCCAATCCTAATGATTTAGGGAGACCCTGTCCAAAAATAAAAAATAAAATAGGTGAGGATACAGCTCAATGTGAAGGATCTGGGTTCAATCCAGAATAACACACACACACACTCAATTTATAGTTCAATAAAGCTGTTGTTAAAATTGAGGGACCTGCCAGGACATGGTGACGCATGCCTATAATATCAAAACTTGGAAGGCTGAGGCAGGAGGACCTTGCAAGTTTGAGACCAGCCTGGGCTATAAAGTGAGTTCAAGGCCAGCCTGAACTGCATAGGGAGATCCTGTCTCAAAAAGACAAAAAATAAATAAATAAAGTGAGGGACTCCGAGACATAGTTGTTTCTTGAGTATTCTTTTGTGTGTGTGTGTGTGTGTGTGGCCAGCTCAGCCCACCAGGGGGCGGGGCTGGCTGGCATGTGGTGCTGGGGGATTGAACCGCGGTCCCTGTGCTTTGCTAAGCTTGTTCTAAGTAGGTGCTTTAGACTACTGAGCCATCTCACCAGCCCATTTCTTGAGTATTCTGAAGGTCTGACTTAAGGGGCTACTAGGCATTTTGCAATATATGCAAAGACTGACTTAATGAAAGCACAGTAAAATACTTACGACTCTTCTCAAGATTATTCATATATTTTGAGTGCATTCCTACGATATATGCCAAAAATCTCACAGGAAAAATATGGTGTGATATGCTTTTGACTAAGACACAAGCTGTGACTATTAGGAAAATTGTTTTGCTTCAGCGCTAAATGCCACAGATGGGTATATCAGCATCATATTTATGCAAAACCACAAATTCATCTGTGTCAAACCCTCAAATACCATACTGTTCTAAAAAATTGTGAAAATGGCATTAATTAACTGACCTGCCATATTTTAGGGTAAGACAGTGAATGGTGTAATTTGCTTTTCATTGGATAACAGCATTCTGAATGTAATACTTTTCTTAGATACTGGAGTCAATGTAAGTGCTATTAGAATCTCCACTAACCTAAAGCTTTTTATTGATGCTTACACATTTGATTCTGAAGTCTAATTTGACATTATATTCCAAATGATTTAATATGCAAAATAAGACAACTAAAGAAACAAATCTGACACATAAAAGCAGAGACTATATACAAATATATAAATATTAAGTATCATAAAAGAAAAAGGCACAACTCTCAAAAATAAAACAAAAATCTCCAACAGAGGAAAGAAACAGGAGTCAGTTCAGTAGCAGTAAAAGAAGAAATTCTGAAGAAGAAATAAACTGCATTCAAAAGAAAAGCTAATACAAGAGAGAGCGGATGAGGAGGTCCTAACAGAAGGAATTTGGCACTCAGCTATGAGACAACCCAGCCCCCTCCCCAGTCTCAGGAAAGAAAGAACCTTTCAGGTAGTCTTGGCAGGGTCCCTGCTGACACTGGCCTGAAGGTGAAATCCCACTTTCCCCTAGGAGGTGGGGAGAAGGTAGGAATACAAAAGAAGAACTCAGACCGAGAACCCTAGCACAACCAAACCAGTGTTCCCCTTCCCGGGCACCTTGCAAGCTTCCTTAAAGGTAGATGAGCCACAGGAAACTAAAGGAGACATTAAATCTCTTTTAGAACTCTCATCTCTAACAATGACAGGGCCCGTCTGACTCTATAAGGGCTTTGTGAGTTCCACAACTAAGCCAAGCTCAGGCTCTGTCTGAAAAAATAAAGAAAACTTAGACGACCTGGTTCTCTAACCAACAATACAAGCAAAGTAGACAGCGAATCAGCTTTCCTTAAAAAAGAAGCCTTATCGTCGATATCTAGAATAAGGTGTCTGCTATCACAAGTAAGTAGAGCAAGACTCTCTATTTTCAAACGGTAAGCCAGTGTCGTTCTAAAGAACCAAGCAGGAATGAGCAGGAGCTTATTTCAAACCATAAACTGCTGTATGTTAAATTTATCCAAATTTCCATGAACTGCCTACCTCCTTCTAGGAGAACCGGAAAGAAGGCAAGTGTTGACAACTACTGTTTACCACTTTAAATACGTTCATTATTAAGGAACAAAATACTTCCAATACAACCAAAAAAAAAAAAAAATAGCAGAATTTGCTAATGGTTGTAATATGCTGTACGTAAAAACCAAACACATCTATTGGTCATTGATAAACAAATAAAAGTTTTAAGTAACCGGGTAGAAATGAGAAGGGCATGCTGCCAAAGATAACTAGTAAAGGCGAGGAGGGTGGTATCACGTTAAAATCTGAGATCCAGAAGCCACGTTAAAAGGATAGAACTGTGCAGAGTGTGGTCTCCACCATGGGCACGCAGATGCTCTGATTAAAGTTAACCGAAACTCAGGATGCTGCTAGTTGGCTAATGAATAAGAAAATAGATGCTCTGAGAGGGAATTTTCTTTGTATATGGAATCATTCCGTGGAAAACATGAGCCCAGAAACAGGACTGCAGAACTAGCCAGAACCTTGAAATGGGCAAAGTAGATCTAAGCTAAGGCAACAAGGATGATGAGCATCCTGGGGGGTAACTAATAAGCTTTCCACATCTGATTCGGATAAACGAAAACAAAAGCAAATGCTAATTCACCAAAAGGGGAAAACATGATCAAGCTAACACAATTTTAACGTAACAAATTTTTAAAGTACCAAAATCTTAAACACACAAGGCCTCAGAAACATTTTCCATTTCTGAAAGTTCCATTGATATGCTCGTTAATGCTCACTGTGTAAGTTTTAAAGCTAAATCTATAACACAATTTTAAGTAATTCAGAAAAATCTTATGTTTGCAATACCATTGGCCTAAAGCAAGTCTGTAGAGACTGTGAAATAGTTTGAAATTTAGATGAAAGTAGGCTCAATTAAATCTAAAAACAATTTTCAGGCAACATTATAAAACTCATATAACAATAGCACTATAAGATATCCTGCACAACTTATTCAAATTTGTTCATTATTTCCCTATATAGTAAATAGTAGGCTCACACTACACAATGAATTTAAAAATCAATCATTGGCTACCCTTAAGTCTCATTCCAACTTATTGAACCTTAAACGAGCAAAGCAAATTGGAAAAGAAACAAAGGATAAAGTAAATGGTCCTGCTTCTCTTCCTCCTGGCAATCTGCTATAAATCAGCTATCTTAGCTGATCTTAGCTCTCAAATTCCTAAATTCACATCTAATCTAATTCATGACATAATTAACTGTTTTGCATGCCCAAGTTCTCTGGTCAAATGTATAAGAAAATCCTAACACACGGGAAGCATGACACCTCACAAAGCATCTGCCTATGCCGCCACAGGGAAAGAACAGCAACTTCAAAGAAAGGCTAGGAAATACCTGAGCAGATAAACAGCCCTCTCAACATCACTGAGGTCTTCATCAACCGTCAATCTCTCTATCTCTTCTGGTGTCTGTCAAGTATAAAAATACAAATTAGGCACACAAACACTGATGAAGCTTGCCTCCCTCACCACTCTTAAGTAAAGACTACTGAAAAGTTCTCAGGTTAAGCAGTAACGATGAAAACTAAGGATCTGAGATTCTAGGGACACAGAGGTTTCTCTCCGGGTGATCCTGGGGTGGGGGTTGTTCTGTTCTTACTCTTCTAGCTCCCAAATTGCAGTTTGAAAAATCACATCGTGGCTTTAGAACGTTGCTATAGTTTCATATATATAATACCGATGCAAACATTATATATGTGTCTGTATACACACACTTTTACCTCCAATACCCCAAGACTCATCCACCTTGGGAAATGCTGAAAGGGGTGCGAACAAGACTGCAACCAAGTCGGACTGAAAAGGAGCAGAGCTGGAGTGGGGGAGGGAAGGGAATAAATCTGAGCTTGGAAGGAAACCAAGGGTTGGAGACATTGCGGCAGGTGGGAGTAAGAAGCGCTAAGGGAGACCCGACCGGGGGTGGGGGCGCGGAATCCCTAAATTGAATTTGCCAGCAGTAGGGGCTGGAATCGCTGGGAGGGTGGGAAGATGGCTCCGCGGGGTGGGGGCGCCAGTGGGGGCTGGGGAGAGCTAGAGAACGCTGACTCCTCAAGGGGCCTGGGAGTCAGAGTCCTGGAGGGGCGCGGGGGGTGGGCGGCAACTCAGGATGGAAACGAAGGGTGGAGAGGGCTTGGAAGACGCGGACCAGGACGGCTCCGGTGCCGGTCGTGAGTAGAAGGAGGACGGGCTGCCCAGCGAACAGATCAGCGCTTGATCTGATCAGCACGGGGACGCGAAGGGGATGGGCCCTGCGAGTCCCGGGTGAGGGTATTCGGGCTGTGTCAACCGAAGGGTGGGCCGGGGTGGAAGCGCCTGCGCCCGAGAAAACCCCAAGGGGGCGGGAGAGGGCCGACCCGAAGGGGAGGACACCCGACCGCGGGGCCGAGGAGCCTGTGGAGGGTCGCGGTCGCGGTCGCGGGGCAGGGATGCGCAGTCCCTCAGGGACGGGCCAGGACTCAGAGCCCCGCTGCGTCGAAGGGACCCCGGGACAGCCGGCAGACAGTGACATGGCGCGGGCGCTGGAGGAGGTCGGGCCGGTCGCCTGGGAGAGGGGCCGGTGGCAGGGTGGGCGGGCCGCGCCCCGAGGGCAGTTCCTCTCGGCGGGGCGCACCTTGAGGCTCCGGCGGACCGGCCTCTCGATGATGGTGAGCTCCTGCAGGTCCTCCATGTAGCCGAAAAGGCTGTTCTGACCGAAATCCATGGCGACGCCGGCAGCTAGCGGCGGCGGAGGCATGGACGGCAGGGCACCCTCGCCGCCCGGGCCGGAGCGGCCCCGGGATGCCGGACGCGCGCAACCCCGCGCCGCCCACCAGCAGGACTTTCTCCCGCTCTCCGCCGCAGGAGCTGAGCGAGCGGCGGCGGCGGGCG
>NW_004524646.1:4459483-4485749 GCF_000260255.1 Octodon degus
GCCGCCTCAGCCCCTCCCCGTCCCTTGCAGGGTGCTCGTGCGTGGAGTCCGGACGCAACTGCCGCGCAAAACGACGCGCCCCTCGCGGGCTCCTCTTTGCCTTCCTCTGCCCTCGCCCCGCCCCCGCCGAGCTTGCCCCGCCTACTGGCGCTTGCGCAGAGCATCGTGCCTGCCTTCCCCCCACCCCCCCGGGCGGGGGTGGGCTGGGGGCGGGTGCTGGGCGGAGGAGGCTGAGCCAATCAACGGGAAGCAGGAAAGAAGGCGGTGGGCTCGGGTCCAGCTTCACTTGCCATAACTTTCCAGGTGCTCCTAAATCCGCAAGCTCAGCTGACGGAGTACGGATGCGAGGACCTCCCTTGCTCTACTCCAGCTCTGGAAGAAGGATGTCTACCAAATTAAGACCCGGGTGGTGAGGGAGAGGTGTGACATTTGATAGAAGAACAGCGTCCCCAAAAGGCTTGCTGGCCGGGGAGATGGCTCAGTGGAATAAGCGCTTCCCTGGCAAGCGCAATGGTCTGAGTTCAATCCCCTGTTCTGAAAAAAAAAAAAAAAAAAAAAAAAAAGGCTTGCTGGGACAGAGGACACCTAAACGGTCGATAAGCATTCACTGGAAAAATAAGGGTGAAGGTGGGCGTGCTTGGGATGTGAGAAGTGGGCAGAATGGCGCGTAGGGAGCTGGAAGCGAGGGCCTGGAGGAGAAAGCCTTTCGGCGCTGTATGGACAAGAGCTTGCTGGGGCAGGCAGGCTGAGTCACCGGCACTTGGTTGTGTTAAGAAGGCGAGGCAGTGAAGGAAGCTGCAGCAATTTGTTTTGGACTCCGGGAAGGAGAGTTAAATATTGTTCCTATTCTTCAGCTCCTTAGAGTTGACAAGAACCATCTCTCACCACTCATTCCTTCTCTGCACACCCCTTCCTCTTATCCCTCCCTGTGTAGGCATCCTCCAGTGTATTTAAAATGTGTCCCAGGGCATGCATATGTATTATTTCTAAAGATAATTAATGATTTGAGTGTATGTATCTATTTTAAATATAAATGAATGGTTTTGTGGCAAGAACTCATCCTTTTCCTAGTTTTTTCTTCACCATAATGTGTGAGACTTTGTATTAGTTTTCTCTTGCTGTGACAAAATACCTGAGAGAATTTAAAAGAAGAAAGATTTATTTTGTCTCATGGTTTCAGAGGTGCGCACAGTACATTTTGGCAGAGGAAGGTTCTATCTCTTGGCTTTGACAGGACAGGGCCCGCTTCAAGGGTGTCTTCGAAGGCCCCACCTCCTTCCACTAGGCCCCACCTTCCTAACATTCCACCACTTCTCAATAACTTCACCGGTTGAGAACCAAGCCTTCCACTCGGGGTCTTTGGAGGACATTTGAGTTGCAAACCATAACAGAAATGTCACTGGCCCTGTGTTCATTAATTCTGCCACTGATAGAATTTGATTTGTGTGTCTAACATATTGTACTCACTGGTTCCTCAAAAATGGACAGTTAGGTTGCCAGCAGTTCGTTGCTGTCACAGCCAGCACTGGAATAAGCATTAGCTGTGTCCCAGACAGATGAAGAGGAAGAAACAGGGTGCTTGGGTCAGGGAGTCCGCAGGGCTTAGTTGCCCTCTGTTTGGCTTCACCTTGGCTTCCAAGATGGCTTTGCCAGGTTCCATTTCCAAACACTGTGAAAGTAGGAACATCCCCATTTCCCCACTACCTATGTTAACATCTGGCATTTAAAAAAAAATCTGGCATTATCTAATGTCCTAATTTATATTAATCTGATAGTAAGATTGTATTGCATTGTAATTTTCATTTCTATATTTTGAATGATCAGTATAATGACTTTTTCCACATAATCTTAGAGATGTATTTCCTTCCATAAATTAGCCATTTATATCCTTGATCTAATTTTCTGCTAGATTTCCTACAATTTTTTATTCTGAATGAATTGACGTTTCTTACATATTCTAAATATTAATCCCTTCTCAGCCTTGAACATTATATTTTCCCAACCTTTCATACATCCTGTTAGCTTACTCTTTGCTTTCCTTCAAAGTATGAAAACTCTTACATAATTTTAATATAGTCAAATACACCAAATTTTAGTCTTGTGGACTATATTTTTGGGTCTTATTTAAGAATCTTTAACCCATAAGTTTCATCCATGATGGTTAAGGCTCATGTTTAGATGTCCCCTGAAAGCCTCATGTGGTCTGAGGCTTTTTCAGACGTGGCTGGATCTAGAGGGTGCAGAGCTGGACTCAAGGATTACCACATCAGTCCACTGACTGGTTTGGCATAGTTATGGCCATCCCAGAGGACAATGTAAAACCAAACAGAGTGAAACTAAGCCCTGGGGACTCCATAACCCATCAGTTTCCTTCTTTCTCGGCTGTGTGGGAGTGACACACCTACTCTGAGGTGGGTGGCCTGCATAAAATATAAGGGACAGACAGAGGGTTAATGTGCTCTCACCTGAATTCTTGCCATAGATTATTTTTCCTCTCCCGTGCCCCTTTCCATGCCACCCTGCCTTGATTATGGACTGACATTTCTACAAACTGTGAGCCAAATAAGCCTTTCATCCTTTAACTTTTGAGTATTGGGTATTTTATCTCACAAAATGAGAAAAATAACTAAAACAATCATCATTCTCCTACATTTTCTTCCATCTGGCCTTCATACTTTTACTGATAAGTCTTAATCCATCTGGAGTTCACCTCCAATAGCTAACAGGAATATGATACTATTTTTGCTAGATGGTGAGCCAGTTTTGGGGGAGCTCCCACATAACAGTCCATCTCTCCCCAACCAATGTGTGATGGTGTCTTTACCCGTTGGCCTTGCTTGTCTGTTTCTGGGCTGTCCTTCTCATTCCATTGTTTTCTGTTCTTAGTTCCATAGAGGCTACAATTTTGCCTCTTATATTTTTAGTGACTCACAGTCAGCTATAGTATGGAAAAATATTAAGTGTGAAATTCCAGAAATAAATGATTCCTAAGTTTTGAACTGTGCTCCATTCTGAGTACTAATGACATCTTATTCCATTCTGTTCCATCTCACCCAAGATCGAACATGAATCATCCCTTTGCCCAGTATACCCATGCTATATACTTTACCCATCCATTAGTCACTTAGTAGCTGATTGACTAACATGATATCACAGTGCTTGTGTGATTAATACAGCGATTATTCTGTTTTATTATTGGTTATCACTAATCTCTTACTGTGCCTAGTTTACAAGTTAAACTTTATTAGAGGTACATACGTATAGGTACAAAATACAGCTCATAGAGAGCTGGATACTACCCAGCTATCAGGCATCTACTGGGATTCTTGAAATATATACCATGGGGATAAGAGGGGTCAATGTATGTCTTAATATCTGATAGAGCTAATCTTCCTTCTTTCCTGTTTTTTTAAAATTACTTTTGAATTTCAAAGCAAAAAATAATGCTGTACTCCATAGCTAAAATTCTGCTTTTTTAATCCCGGGTCAACTAAAGAGAAGTGCAGGGCCAATGGAAGGGGACAGTGACATGGCAGAATGAGGATGGAGAAGAGGCAAAGTCATGGGGGAGGTGATTTTTCCTAAGTAAATACCATGAGGCTTCCTTTTCTGTCAATTTCTGAAATGCTTCCCCTTTTCTCTTTGACCTATAACTGAAATGAAATATCATTTGTAAATTTTACCTTGTTCTAGCTAAGAAGCACTATCTCCTGTTGGGATTTGGTAATGGGATCAGCAGAGACTTGGTGACATTCTTAGTGTCCACTGAATTGCAAAGCCAAAGCTTTGCTGCTGGCTGTTACAGAGCAGGAGGTCAGTAAAGGGAAAACCCTGCATTTGATGAGTGGAATCTATAACTGCTCCAGTTACTACTGTGGGATGGAAGGAGCCTGCCTCAGCCTGGCTGCCAGGAAACCGGAGCCGCAGTCCTGCTTCTGCCAGTTCCGTGTGGCAGAAGGGCTCTGCGGGCCCTGTTTTGTGTCCTCTCACTGGGCCTTCACGGCAGCCCTGTAAAGTGCAGGAGATGCCTCACTATTGCAGTTTAACCATAATGAAATTAAAGCTCAGAGAAGTCACAAGATGTAGGCATGAACCCAGGACTAAAGAAAACTACATGTGGCCCCTTCACTTATCCACCCAGTAATTGCATGGTGCTAAGCGTACGGACTTCGAAACCCAACCGCCTAAGTCTAAATCCACTCTGCTGCTTTCTACCTTACTGTTTAACACTCTGTCCCTGACTTTACTCCTTTCCAACACAGCCATGATAATAGTATTTAGCACCAAGAGTTATGAGGGAATTAAATGAGACAGCTTGCATAGAATGCTTAGAGAAATTCCTGACACAAGTATTTGCTGTTGCTGTTCCTCTTGCCACCAAACCAATGTCCTTCTGGATTCAGGTTCCAAAAAGATTTAATAACTGTGCTGAATTATTTGAATATTGTGAAAGGCAAAATACTTCCCCAAAGATGTCCCTGTCCTCATCTTCGGAAATGGAATGTCACCTTACATGGCAAAAGGGACTTCAATGTGACTAATTTATGAGGTAAGGTGATCTTGAGGTAAGTAGGTAATCCTGGATTGTCCTAATAGGCCTTAATCACAGGGAACTGTATACACGAAAGAGGGAACTTACGTGTCAGTGTCACAGTGATGGGATGCCCGAAGAATTTGGCCAGCCATTACTGGCTGTCATGCTGGAATGGGCCATGAGCCGGCAGCCTACAGAATTTTGGGGTGGGAGATGTCTTTTTTTTCTCATTGCTGAGACAAAATACCCAAAAGGAACCCTAAACCTAACCCTAACCCTCTCATCTCCTCCAGGGTTTTACTCAGATGCCACCTTCTTGGGCCAGCTCAGATGCCTTTTAAGAAATTAAAATCCCAACATACATGTTAGCTAGCTAGAGGCTGACATAGTGAAATACGTGAGCGAGGTGGCTTACAACACAGAAGCCCAAGGTCAAGGTGTGCCAAGTTTGTTTCTCTGCAGCCCTGGCTGCTTGATTCCAGATGCCTGCTGTCCCCCTGGGGCTGCCCATTTGCTCTGCTCTTCCTGTGGTCCTCCCTGGTGATGAGTCCATGTGTCTCCTTCTCACAAGGTCACTAGTTGGTCTGAATGAGGATCCATTTTAACCTAATCGTTTCCTCAAGGGTTCTCCAAATACAACCACATTCTTCAGAACTGGGGATTAAGGCTTCAACCTATGCATTTGGGCAGTAGGGAGCATTCACAGTTTAACCTGTGACATCCACCATTACCAGGGCCAGCAACTAGCAGTCTGATATTCTGAGTATTTTACTTATTCACGTTGATTATGGTCGTTTCCTCTTCCAGGTCTCCACTAGAATGTCGTGTCCCATGAAGACGGGGATTTTTGCCCACTTTATCCACCACTGTATTTGCAGTGCCTGGGACACGTAGTAGATGCTTGTTAATCGACTGCTGCAGTAATGAACAAGCAGAGCTTCTGCACTAACTAGCCGTACACGTGGGAAAATCACTTCCCTTCTCTGGGTGTCAACTCTGTCAAGTGCAAGTTAGGCTAGGTAACAGAACTAGCCTTTCGTTCTGTTGGTCTGCGAGTACTGACTTAGCCTGAGTTCTCTAGAAAAGTCTAAGGCAAAGCTTTAAGTGTGGATGCTTTCTTGGGGGGGAGGTGCAATTGCAAGGCAGCCGTTCTGAGGAAAAAGGGGTCAGGCAGCGCCAGAGGAGAAAGGATCAGGGTTCTATGAGGACAGCTGCTGCCTTCCCAGCCAGGCGCCCAGCCATGCAGGGTGTCTCCAGGTGGGCCATACAGAGCCTCAGGCCTGGGGACTGTCCGAGGGAAGGAGGTGCGAAGGCTCCCCAGCTAGTCGTAACTGACTCTTGGGGAATTGAGGGCCTTGCACTCCAGGTCTCCAGGGGCTCTGGTTTGGTTTTAGTTTTGGGGTTTTTTTAAATTTTATTTATTTTATTTATTTGTATTTTTAGGGAAGGGTCTACAGGGTGTTCAGGGTCTCACTACTAGATCAGACTCGTAGTGATCTGCCTGTTTACAGCCTCCCAAGAGCTGGGATTACAGGTGCACACCACCATGCTCAGTCTCAATTGCCTTCTCAGTGTGTCCCAGGGGAGGGACCAACACAGCAGGCCGGGGATGGAACACCCAGCCCTTGCGCCTGCTTGCAGGTGTTTTAATCTGCTGAACTATTTGGTCAGCCCTTTGGTTTTGATTTTGAAGCAGGTCATGCTCTATACCCCAGGTCATCGTCGAACTCCAAATCCCCCTGCCTCAGCCTCCTATATGCTGGGATTACAGATTCCCAGGGCTCAGGACCAAGCTTCATCACAGTCAGAAGACTTTGCAAGCTGGCCTGAGCTTCAGGGAACTGAGAAGGAAGGATACTCCAGGCCTGACCCCTGGGGTGAGGCCGTATGCCTGGCATCCCAGCCACTCAGAGGCTGAGCAGGAGAGTCTGACAGTTTGAGGCCAGGCTGCACAATGTAGTAAGATCTTGTCTCAAAATTAAAAAAAGACAAAAGAGCTGGAGACATAGCTCAGTATGAAGACCTTGGTTCAATTTCCAGGTCTGGAAAAAAAAAAAAAAAGAAAAGAAACAATCCCTAATCAGCTGGGGTTAGTGTTAGTGAGAGCCACAGAACACCAGCAGGCTTAGGATGGATCCAAAGCAGGTATATGCTACGGGGAGCAGGCTGAGGGCAACAGCTGGAGCATCTGGAGCAACCGCCAGGACCCAGGTGGGCCCACAGCATCGTTGGGTTCCATTGGTCTAGGAAGGAGCTCCGCTGAGTGCAGCAGAGTAAGTGTGCTCCAGGGAGGCTCGCTAGACCCGAGGGGCTGCACAGAGCTGGTCCTTGCAAGTCCTGAGGAATGATCAGGCCCCCAGCAGCCTGCCTTGGAGAGGGCACATGCATTACCTGCTAATCCGAGGACGTGGCCATGGAAGGGGCTCTGATCTCTGCAGGGAGCCTGAGGGCTCTGCAAGGCCCTGGGAGCTTGTTCACTGAGGACAGGCAGTGCTGGCCCAGCGCCCGCACCCCCCTCCCTAGCGGCAGCTCAGCCTCCCCTCTGAGAGTCACTTTGCAAACTCTTCCTCCTCTCCAAACTCCCCCTCAGCTGTCGCTGCAGGGGAAGAGGGCGTTGGCTGCCACCACTCCCCTTCCCTGGAGGGGGTGTTTTGGAGTGTGTGGGCTGTGTGTGCTGGGCTGTGCTCCTCTCAGGGCAGATCCCTCCCTCCAGAGGTGCTAATACACATTTGCATGATACACAGATTGCACATTTGTCTCCTGGGAGGCAGTGGGCGGGGAAGCAGATCAGTGTGTGAGCCTGGGGAGGGGGTGTCTGCAGAGCTAGGTGGGGTGATGGGCCTCTGGCTGTTGCTGCCGGCTGCCTGCAGAGGTGGAAGGAGGCTGATTATAGGGCTGTGTCCCAAGGCCCTGGATGTGGGTGCAAGAAGCTGCATATGCACTTGGCTGTCAAGGTGGGGGTGATCACTGTTGCCCTGGTGACCGGGCTGGGAAGTGGGTTGGCCTTGCAGACAGAAACGCTGGAAAGAAAATGCAATAAGCTCTTTTCTCTTTTTGTTAGAGTGCCGGTTCTAGGGAGCCTTGTCATATATGCAAAAAAGCAACTTTCAGTAGTTGGACCCAGCATATCCATACTCTGATCCTCTGCAAAACTCTGCTCTACTCCCTGTAAGTCCACAGAACTGCCATAGAAGACCTGGGACAGAAGCCACTGGCCTGGGGACAGTCCCAGGGGAGGAGGCACACATAAGGCTCCCTCCACTGGTGCCAGATTTCTCTTGAGTTAATGACCTTGTAGCACAGGTCCCAGCTAGCTCATTTTGGTTCGATTTGTTTTGTTTGGAACGAGTCTTTTCCCCTGTCTGAGCCTCACTTGGACCAGTTGCTCTCCAGATTCGTCTCAAGTTCTGATTCCTGGACCCCACCTCCTAACACTAGCTCTGTAGGTCTGGCGCTGCGCCTGGGGATCGGCACCCTGCCACTGAAGTCCCAGATGCACTGCACCTGAGTTTTAGAACCCAGCCACCTGGCACTGAGAGAGCTGGCTTTACCATCAGGCAAGACGATATCTGCAGCCCACATGAGCCTCAGCTTTCCCACCTAACAGGAATGATGACAGCCAATCGTAGAGTTACCATGAGGATCGCACTAGGTGAGACCTCATGCACAGCATGCCAGGAGGGTCCAATAAACCCGCACTTCTTAGCTTATTATACTTGTGGCTCTGTAGTAGCTCCACTGTCTGTCTCCCTTTCCCATCTGCCTGCTCTTCCCCAGACAAACTCCACATGTAGGGAAATGCTTTCTGCTTCACACTGAGCAAATCAGGCTGGCACTCAGAGGAGAAGGAGGCAGCTCACAGCTGGGGCACACATCCGTGTTCCAGCTCCGTTATCTGTTACCATGGTGATCATAGATACAACCCCCTCTGTGGGGTAGAATGACTTCCTCCAACATTAAGGGCTCTGGATATAATTCGGTCATTTCACAGGATGCCCAGAGACCGAAGGGCCGCCCAGCTGCCTCCATCCATCCCTTCCACTTTCATTACAGGATAAACTGGAAACTTGCAGGGTCACTTACTGGAGCTTGTGGCAAAGTCCCAGCATGCAACGGTGCCTGGTATACATTAGGCACTTGATCACCGTTGTTCAGGTGAATAGACCTAGTGCAACTCTGATTCTCTTGACTCTAAAATTACAATGAGCTTCATTTAGGAGAAAGATAAAATGGAATTAGGCCTGCCGGCACCTGTCACTGGATATCTTTCTTCTCTGGAGAACTGCATTTGAGCTCCTTTAAGTGGCATTAGTCACCTTGCCATTAATACAGGACGGCCCTAGGAAAGCTCGGGGCTTATAGATAACAGCCAGCCCCTCAAACTTTTAAAGCAGGTCTGCCTCCATAAATTTGTTCATGTGAGCTTTTCAAAACCCGAGTGGTTCTTAGTACATCAGCCTCTATCTGCTGTAAGAATTCATCTTTCCCTTGCAGGAACCTGCATTTTCCATGCCTCATCAATGTCCATGCCCTTCTCTCTTGAGGACTGCCTAACCAAAACTGGGATGGATGGAACTCGAGCCTACTCAGCACTGCAGCTGATTAATCAATCTCATGGAAGGAAAGCAAATTAAAAATCTTGGTTCAGAAACTATAAAGCCTTATCCAAGGGATTAGCATCTTGATTCTGTCTACCACCCGTAGAAAACTGAATTGTGGTTAATGAGCCCTGTGCTTAAGAATTAACATTTGTTCATTAATTAATCAAATTAGTTATTGGTTGAGAAGTGTCTCTATGACAGGACAGGCTAGAGGCATGGTGGAGCTCCAGCCCCAGCGTGTCCACAGTTGGGGCTTCTGAATCTCTCCACAGTGGTGGCTGTGATCTTGGGTTTGCAAGAGCAGTTTGGTGGGACAAGGAAGCACAGCTGTGAACTCAGGACCTAGTGCTGTGTGCCCTCCTCGCCTTGTCACCTCATTTGCATAACACTTTCACCAGGCCCATGAATGTGGAATTCTGGTCAGCGAAGGACAGCTGTTCAGAGAGGCTCCAAGCGAGGCCAAGGCGAGCTGTTGGCAGAGGTCATCCCCTTCCACACCCAACAGAGCGTCAACACAGAAGGCCGAAGACCCCACCCAACTGCTCCAGCTGCACCCTCATAAGAAGATGCAGGGTGCCAGAGGACAACGCGGTTACATGAGTGCCTGCCTGGCAAGTGTAAGTTTGATCCCTGGTTAAAAAAAAAAAATGCAGGGAAGGGAAAGGAAGATGGGGCATCTTTGCCTCCAAGACCGCCCTCCCCCACCCCTCCATTTTCCCTCCTCGCCCCAGCCCCCTCATGCTCTTTCTCTGCAAGAGCAAAAAGAGCTGGTATAGTTTTGGCTCTGGAAGGGAAAGAAGCCCAGTTTGCTCAATTTCTGCAGCATTTCCCTGCCTGGTGAAAGAAAAAAAAAAAAAAAAAAAATCAT
This sequence comes from Octodon degus, assembly GCF_000260255.1. Taxonomy (NCBI): domain Eukaryota; kingdom Metazoa; phylum Chordata; class Mammalia; order Rodentia; family Octodontidae; genus Octodon; species Octodon degus. The sequence goes on from NW_004524646.1 coordinate 4,469,487, forward strand.
GCATGTGCAAACCAGCTTCGAAGTAGGAATTACATGACTGCGGTGAGTCCGCACACAAATTACCTGTGCTAGTGCTAGCATCTAAAACTAGCATCGGGCCAGGGAGATGGCTCAGTGGAATAAGCACTTCCCTGGCAAGCCCAAGGGCCTGAGTTCAATCCCCGGTTCCACAAAAAAAATAAAAAATAAAAAAATAAAACTAGCATCACACAACACGAAGACACTAAAATTTTAATAATTTCAACTTTTAACTTGGCTTTGCTTTGAGCAACATTAAATAACACATGAAAATATATACATTGAAAGAAAGGAAAGGACAAGGAAAAGAAGAAAGGAAAAAACTCAGAACATTTTTCCTTTTTTTGCAGAACTGAGGATTAAACCCACATGCTTGGCGCCACACTCTGCCACTGAGCTGCATCCCTAATTGTTTTTTAAACAATTTATTTAAAAAAAATAAACAATTTATTTTGACACAGGGTCTGACTAAGTTGCCCAGGCTGGCCTCAAATTTGCGATCTGCCTGCCTCAGCCTCCCGGAGTGCTGACATTCCCAGTCCTGGCGCCCGGAACCATGCCAGCCCCGGGGCTGGGAGCTGGAGAAAGCTGCTACCGCTCCGACCGAGCTTATTTCTTCTTTATCTCACTCCACTGGATAGTGTCCTGGCCCTAGTAGGACGAGCGAATCAGCTAGCCAAGAGGAGATGGTAAGGAATAAGGATGAGCGCAGAGCCGCTGACGACGAATGGGTCGTGCCGAAGACGCTTCCTAGAACGCAGGGTTTCATTGTAAGAGTTTTTGCCTCTATTATTATTATTACATGCTGAGCATCCTTAATTCAAAATTCTAAATGCTGCACAACTCAATCCACTTTGGAACATAAGTGAAAGATTCTGTACCGTGAAACTTCAAGCACAAAATAAATAAAAATCTATAAAATTACCTTCAAACTATGCGTATAAGTGTATATGAAGTGTAAATGAATTTTAAACAGCTCATGGTATATATGCAAATATTCCAAAATTTAAAAAACTCCAAAATCCAAAATGTTTCCCAAATATTTTGGATAGGGATATTCAACCATTATTATTATCATCATCATCATCGTCATCATCATTATTTCCAAGCCGGTGCAAACTTCCCTCATTCACTGGCTCCTCCGAGTTGTATTTCTATTTTTAGGTCAGCACTGAGTCCTGTTTTGTTTTGCTTTGCTTTGTTTTGAAATTCAAATTTCAAAGCCAGGAAGAGAACCAATGCTAGCCTCCTCCTGATTGAGGTCTCAACTGTCCATGCCACACACTTGTCACTCATCTGAGTTTTTTCTATCCTGGATCTAAGCAGCCTCTTCAACAAGCAGAGTTGGAAGGTTGTTGTCAGATCCTGACTTGCATCTCGCTTCTGGAATAAGGATTTTTTTTGTTGTTGTTGTTCCTCAAATGCCTTCAGGGCACTTTTGGCCAGCGGGAGAGTTGTGAGGTTCAAACTCCAGCAACCTGAGGCTGACAGCTTTGTGGAAGCAGCCACTTAAAGGACTGAGCTAGGCCCAGGCCCCCTAAATGCATCTCGCTTCTGTTGCATAAAGGAATCAACTCATGTGTTCAAACCCAATGCAAGGATATTTTTCCATCTGGCAAAAATATTTATAAAGCTTCACACTGCTCACCTACCCTCACACCTGGAGCTGAGAGACAAAACAAAAGGGGGCAAATAAGAGGCAATCCCTGCCCGGATCAGTTCATGAACTAAGAGAAAAAACCAGTCATGCGATTGTTAGCAGGTGCACCTATTTTCATGTGCAATAAAGCCCAATTGATTGAGGCTACTCAGAAACTATTTGCAAGGGGCAGGACAGAGGCTGCAGAGCAGCAGTGACTGTGTGCTATGACTTCCTGTAGACAGACAGATAGGGGAAGAGTGAGGGAGTGCCCCCATCCTGGGAGATGGCCACCAGGTGCTCACTGGGAGGCAGGAACAGAGGTCTCCCCTTTTCAGGCAAGGGAAAGAGAGACCCCTGAGACATGAGGCAGAGTAGGATAAAGATTTTTGAAGACATTTGTGTCTGATGTTCAGTTTGAAGTTGCTGGTAGTGCTGAGTTACAAAGGCCCCTCTTTTGCTAGTACATCTTTAATAAAAGCTGTTGCATGGAAAAAAGGTACTGTGTCCCGCGAGGAGGGGCTTTGTCACCATGAAGAATGAGTCAATCATTTTTACATCTCCCAGTGTGTCTAGAACTTAGCAAGAAATTGATGGGTATTTATTAAGAGAAGGAGAAAAAGAAAGAGGGAGAAGAGCTGGGGAGAGACAGAGACAGGGAGGGGGAGGGGAAAGGAAGGGAAGGGAGGAAGGGGAAGGGGAAGGGAGGAAGGGGGAGAGAGAGAGAAGATATTTAAGGAACAGACACAGATGAGAGGGTGAGTGATGGTTCCCGCAGGAAAATGGTTTCAATCTCACACCAGGTACGGCTCAGAGACAGGTTGCACCCGGAGTTGCGGCCAGGACCAGAGTGGGGGGTGGCAGGTGGGGTGAGGCCCGGCTCTGTTCCTCTGCAGCTAGGCACTCAGCTCATAGCTAACTGCTGAGTCCCCAGCAACAGAAAGCGGCAAAGAAGCCTAGCTGCATTACGCCGCCTTGCATTCAGGGTGGAACAGACTGAGCCGGGACTTGAATGCTTCGGCGCAGTCTCCCGGCAAGGCCACACCAAGATCCTGAGAGCTGCGAGCCATCATGACGTGTGTCTTGGCATCCGGAGGCTCGGTGCCCACTACAGCACATCCCTGACTCACCCTGGCTCCCTGGTTCAGTAGAGGAGGCAGCTCTGTTCCTCTCTGTGTGTCACCACAGCAATTACTGGAACAAAAATTTGAACAATGAGAACTTATAATTCTCTAGCAACGGGCAAAAGTAGTGTCATTTACAGAAAAATAAAACTCCCGAGTATCAGGTAACGGAAACCATTATATTCTTGTTCAGCTAGTGAAGCCCAAGACTCAGCTGCGTGTGGCATTAGGCTCGTTCGTTCCTTCACCTGAGCAGCCTGGTAGGGCACCAGAGTGGTGGCAGCATGGACAGTGTACCGGATGACTACTGCCACCCCACTCTGGCCCAGCAGGACCACAGCCACTGGATGCTGCACTTCAGAAGAGTGGAGACATACGTCGTCAACATCTGGGACACCTTGGCTTCCACCTCTGGGAAGTCAGTCTATCAGCATTCAAGTCTCAAGCCAGAAGCGTCCTACGAGACCCAGGGACGTGACAGTATGTGCAGATCTGCAGCCAGTGAGGGGCGGAGGAAGAATGGAAATTCCATAGCGGAGAGGAGGAAGCTAGGATTTTTCATCTGACAACCCACAGAGGCCTAAAAATGACCACAACTGAGCCAGGCAGCAGCCCGTGGCCCTTTGTCCTTCCTCCCTTTCAAATGCCGTACTGTCCTACCGTGAGCCTGGAAATGGGTCTTGTCCTCTCTGAACCTCTCCTGTAGGAAGTAAAATAGAAATAATGTATGTTCTCTGGGATCGCTCAAACAACAGAAAGCAGGAGGGGTTGATGGAGTTAGAAGCTAGGGCTGCTTTTCAGAGCAGCTGTTCTAAGCTACTCTCTTGTAAGCACAGAACATCGTAATGGCAGGCATGCACAGAGATGATCCTTGACCCTTAAAATTAGCTCCAGATTCACAAAGCAATTTCAAAAGCACTACAGCCCTTCAGACTCTGTTAGATGACTATATTGCAGTCAATTCTGGAGAAGTGGTTGCCTGCTTAACATGTCCATCCACGTGCCATGGTGGCTCTGGTTCTGTGCACATACGTGGACACAAACACGGCCTGCTTAACACAGCTTCTAGTGTGTTGCTAAGTAACCACTGCAGCCCGGTAGGAGCGTGTGGCCACTGTTGCTTGTGTCAACTCATTGTGCCAGTGGAATTAAGTGAACTTACCTGGAGAATGGAATGCAGGGCGACTTCATTTTTCATCACCTGTAGAGTTTATTATTGCCCAGAAGCCTAAGGAATGTTTTCCAGGAGGAGGTGAAAGAACAGAGTAGTCAAGGAAGAACTGGGGTCTCCCGGGAGGAGCAGGCAAATGAGTCTTCGTGTGACAGCCACAGAGGGCTACCTGTGACCACACTTGAACAGAGCAGCAGCTGGTCATATTTTGCCTTTTCTGCTATTTCATTGTCATGTTGTCTGACTGGTCAAGCGTGGGCATCCAGGACTTGATGCCATGATGCACCCAGGTGACCAACCCTTCTCATCGCAGCGACCATTTCCACCTGCCTCCTGCTTCTCAGAGCCACAGGGGAAGTTCTTTTGTGTGTGTGTAAGCTTGATTTGGTAATTTTGTTAAAAAAAAAAAAAATCAAAACCAATCTCTAGGTTTTGCCACATCTCGGTAGAAGAGATTGTTACAAATGGATCTATATAGAGTCTAGCATCTGGGTGCATTCTGGGGACCCCATCCTGCATGTCCTCAGAACCAGCCCTCCTCCTGGGCACCTCTTGAGGATTCAGGCCAGGCAAAAACTCCTCTCCCATGCTGTGCTGTGTGAACAATCACACACACACACACACACACACACACACACACACAAGGGTTTTGCTTGTGGGCCTTAGTTTTTCCAGATAAAGTAACAAATATCAGTTAAACCCAGAGAAAAGGAAACCACCTAGTATATGTGTCATCTACACGTCAAAGGCCAGGCCTTTGTATTCATGTATAGTGGGGTTTTCAGTTGACTACCAACTATTCATGACCTCTGAAAACTCTTTCCTTGGGCCTTTTCAAGCAAAGTTATGAACACCAAGTGGGTTTCTTTCAAACTTTGCTGTTCAAATAGTGAAAGTTTGAGCTTGGAACCATTCAGCAACAGAGGTATCACTGTATACACTATGCTAAAAGAAACCCTTAGGTAGTGACTGTGTTTGGCTGTGTCATCAGCGTCCCCGTGGCCCTGCCTTTGATGGGAAACTATGTGCTTTGGATTTTAATCTCCTGAATCACTGTTTTCGGCCTGACGCTTTTTGGTTCAAGACCTTGTGCTGATGTGTAAGCCCTGCTCAAGCCAGTACAAAGCCTTACGCCATACGTGTTATGGTGACACCACTCCCCGGCTTAGCTTCTGCCCTCTCAGGACAGCCTTCGCTGCTGCAGGCTCCAAGCTGGATTTACCCCTGCTTCCATCACTTGCTTATATGCTTCCCCTTGCCCCAGTGCTCTTGCCCTTCCCTCTGTTGGTAGTAATTCACCCTGCCCATCAAGTGCCAAGTACACCTGCTTTCCTTCTAGAACTTTCCTGGGTGTTCTTACCTCTGCTCTTCTCAGTACGTCCCACAATTATTTATTATGCACATGATCTGTTCCAGTCTCCTACACTTTCCTGTGCTGACCTATGAACTGAGTGACCTTGAGAAAATTACACTGGGCCTCACTTTCCTCATCTGTAAGAACAGAGACAAGAATCTACCTTGCAGAACAGTGGTGGCTGTCAAAGGCAATGGACATAAATGTGCCTGCCACATACGCAGAGGGCTTAATGGTGGTGGCCACCGTGGTGTTCATGACCTCTGAAGACTCTTTCCTTGGGCCTCTTCAAGGTAGTGATTAGAGGCTGCAGCAGGCACAGAAAGGCAGGGACCTCTCTTGCTCCAGTCCTGTCTGAACATGCTCACCCCTCCTTTCTTCCTTTCCCCTCCCTCTCCGCTCACAATGCCACCTGCCATTGTTGGTTCCTGAGATAAATTGTTCCTTTGAATTCAAAAGTGTTATTTGTTCCTCCCAGTGCATGGGCTTAGACATTTTACGTGACTGTGTCCTCCTAAGCCACTGTGTCCTGCAGGGCCAGCCTGCAAGTCCTACCCCCAACCCTGGAAGCCCTCCCTGACCCTGTCCTGTCCTGTCCTGTCTTGTCTTTCCCATCCCATCAGTCAGAAGTTACCGGGAAGGCCTCTGATTCCTCCCCTCCATTCAGACCCTTTGCCCTCAACCCTGTGAAAAGAAATGAGGCCACCCAGGAAGAGCTCTCAGAGTGCTCCTTGGTGCCAAGTGAACCCTATGGAAGTGCCAGCCCTGTGACCCTCATAGGCCCTCTAGCAGCACCTGGATGTCCCCAGGGTCTGTGTCAGAAGCTTTTGTGCTTCAGCCTTCCTGGTGGCTTCAGCTAACAGGAAAGAATGACAAAGGTCATCGGTCAGTCAGATGACCTGAGACTCTCCTGGGCACATTTTTTAAAAGACCATTTTGAATGTTGATGTATTTTCAAGGTTACTATTAGTATAAATTCTAAAATGCATATCAAATCTGACTTTAGCTGCCATTGCCCAAATATCTGTTCCCAAGACTCTCTGAGATTATGTCAGGGAGCTGGGGGGATAGAGGGACAAGCAGGCCATAGGGCCATGCAGTGCCCTGGAGTGGAGGGCCCTGGGCCAGGGGGATGGGCAGGGGCTGCCAAGCTGCAGTGACTTTCATAGGAGGGGCACGAGTCCCTACGTTCTGCCTCCTCCTGCTCAAGCCACCGTGATCTTCAGGAGATGAAGAAATGGCTCTTGTCCCTGAGCAGCAGAGAGAGAGGAACACCAGGGCCCTCGTTGTTTGAGATGGCAGTGACACGTGTGTGGGAGGGACAACCACACTGTGAGGAACATTCAGCCTGGCCCAGACCTTAACGATGGCAGAATTGATTTTTTTTTTTATAAAATAAGTGGAGCACTTGCGCAACACCCTTGGTCTAACTGAGACTACAGCCCCCGTGTTACAGGAAAGGCTGGAGACAGCAGGCCTTGCCTCCCAGCATCCTTTACAGTTAAATGTGAACAGAATTTCCAGGACCTGCCCTCTCCCCACTGTCCCTACTGGGGTGCAGATGAAGTGGGAGAACTTAGACTCACGGGGGTGTGGGGGGCAAGATCCTAGAGAGACAAGGCACTGAGAACACCCTGAGAAGACCTGACTGGGAGTAGACTACTCTGGGAAGCTACTCCGATTCAAGCTCCAGGATAGCGACCACCATGAGGCAAATTTGACGTGAGAAATAGGAAGTATAGTATGATTATCTATGAAGAAATCTCAAAATTCAGGATCAAAACACTCCCCAAGCCAGTAAATGCAGCAAATAAGAGAATAAATATCCCATTTGCTAAAAATGGCATGTGCTAGGCACAGGACCTTTCTTACAGAGAGGAGATGTCAAATCAAGTTTGTTGGAGGAGAAAATGAAAACCTGTAGTTTCATTTTCTAAAAATGAAAAATGACTTCTACACACAGTTTATGCTCTCATTCAAAAAAAACAAACATTCACTAAGGGCCAAATAAACAACAGCAGTGGTGCAAGACAGACAGAAATGGCAGGAAAGATGGCTCTGCAAAAGCCAAGGTGTGACCACTTGTTGGACTGCATTTTTCTCCTACATCATGATTTGGCCTTTTCCCATATGTGTCCCTTTTTGTTAATCAGTTTTCCATTACTATAAGAATATATTTCAGGGGCTGGTGAGATGGCTTAGTGGTCTAAAGCACCTACTTAGAACAAGCTTGACAAAGCACAGGGACCGCGGTTCAATCCCCCAGCACCACATGCCAGCCAGCGCTGCCCCTACTGGGGTGCAGATGAAGTAGGAGAACTTAGACTCACGGGGGTGTGGGGGGCAAGATCCTAGAGAGACAAGGCGCTGGTGGGCTGAGCTGGCCACACACGCACAGACACACACACACACACACACACACACAAATAAATAAAATTTAAAAAAAAAAGAATATATTTCAGACAATCAATTTGAAAGGAAGAAAGGTTTGTCTAGGTTCATGGTTTCAAAGGTCTCAATCCATAGGTTCTGGGTCCTTGCCTTCGGGCCTGTGGTGTCGCAGTACATCATGGTACTTGGTGGAGAAGGCCCGCTCATCTCAAGGCAGCGAGAAGAGGTGAGGCCCCCTGGGGCCCCTGTGAGAGGAAGTGAGGTCACTGGAGGTGTGCCCTTGATGGAGATGTGGGGACCCTCACCTGTCCTACCTTTTTCTTTGCTTCCTGGTCACCATGTGGAGAGCAGCTTTGCCCGATCTTGTGCTCAGGTGTAAAGCAGCATGAACATGTGACCATTGGCTGGGAATTGCAAGCCAAGATGAACTTTTCCTCCTTGAAGTTGTTCATGTCAGGAGCAGCCGCAGTTTACAGTGCAGTTATGGCCAAGTCCAAGGACCACACCATGTACAACCAGTCCCGAAAAAGGCACAGAAATGGCACCAAGAAACCTCGGTCACAAAGATACAAATCTCTGAACGGGGTAGATCTCAAGTTCCTTAGGAACATGCATTTTGCCAAGAAGCACAACAAGAAGGGCTTCAAGAAGATGCAAGCAAACAATGCCAAGGCCATGAGTGCACGCACCGAGGCTATCAAGGCCCTCGTCAAGCCCAAGGAGGTCAAGCCCAAAATCATCCCAAAGAGAGTAAGCTGCAGGCTCGCTCGATTCGCCTATATAGCCTACCCCAAGCTTGGAAAGCGTATCTGTGCCCCCATTGCCGAGGGTCACAGGCCTTGCCAGCTAAAGGCCCAGGCTCCAGCTTCTGCTCTATCCCAGGCCCCCAAAGGTGTCCAGGCCCCTGCGAAAGCTCCACAGTAGAAGCCTCTTATCTGCTGATGTAAAAACAGAAGGACTGGTGTGACCTCTGGGAGCCATCTTTGGGAGGCTAGTGTCCTCCTGCACTCTTTGTACAAATAAACCTGAGGCAGGATTTTTAAAAAAAAATTGTTGGTATCAGGTATTTTGTTAGAGCTATAGAAAGCTGCCAACCCAAAGCCCCACCTGCGACAGGTGCACTGTCTCCTCAAGCACCAAGCTGGGGAACAGCCTTCCGCACATGGGTCTTGCGAGCACGCGCACGCTCCATGCTGGGAGCCCCCCTGCGTGAGTCCCTGTCTCTAAGGCCCCACACTTTGCTGCCCTGCTGGCACCTGGCTCGCATTCAGATCCCATTTATCTTGCTTGGGAAAGCTCAGACAAGATCTGGCCCTTGAGAAGGCAGAGGTGAAGTGAGATGAAGAACTTGAGACTATAATCAGGGGCCCAAGCCCTATCCCCCATGTGCCCGCACGAAGCCCGGGGCAAGCGTCCCACCTCCCGGCCTCTTTCCTAGCTGTCTAGCAGAGGAGCTGTGCTCCAGGCTCTCCCACTCCCTGCCACCTCGGGCCTCTCAGGAAACTCTCCTCATTAGTTGGATGATTTTTTTTTTTTAATTTTCCTGTCCAAGATCTGAAACCCCAAACATGTTGGGTCTTTCTCAAAGGCCAGCAAGCTTTGCTGACAGATAAAAGGGTACATCTTGGCTAGTTGGAAATCTAGAAATGAAACACCGGGCCCCAGTGTCCCCTCCTTTCTTGGTGGTGCCCCTGGCAGAGCACACAGATCTCCCACAATGCTGTCCTCTCTGCCACCACAGACCTTCTGGCAGGTTGCGGCAGCTTCTGTTATTTCCATGTATAATTTACACAGCCCATTTTCACTGCCAAGGACAGTGCATGAGACGCACTTGATCCTGCTCAGGACAGCAGCGAGCTCGGCCCTGGGGGAATGTGTGCCTCCACCTCTGGTCACACCTGACTTTGACTTTTCCTGGGGTGACCTACTAGGCCGGGAACAACAGGAACTCAGCATAATGGGACCGTCGCAATGATTTCAAGGCTGCTCTCAGAGACGGGGGTGCAAGAGACATTGAAACCCACAAGAAGGCTTGCAGCTGCTGTGGAGAATTCAGGGCTGTCACGTATCTTTGCCATGAGCAGTGTGCCGAGCCAGACCCGGGGACCTCGATCAGAAACCCAAGTCTCCCTGCTTTACCTTGGTCTTAACCATCCAGTAGAAAAGTATGAAGACGAAATATAGGAAGTAAAGCCATGCTGTTAAGTTGAGCTGTGGGGGACTCAGGTCAATAATTCCTGACATTGCCAGTTAAACAGAAGACCCAATGCTATTATGGACTACTGGACTCTTTTAGAATATTTTGCTGAGTTTACACACCTATAATATTCAATAACGGAACTTAGAAAAAATGGGGTATACCGATGAATGTCCATTTTGTATCTGTGTATTCAAAGTGGTTGGGATAGATATATAGTTGCATTCTCTTAATGAATGGAATTTGTTCTAATGGTGTTTGTAAATAGGATCACAAGTCCGCATCTTGTACAGCAATTAACCACTAAGAAGAATATATGCAGTGTATTATTTGTTGAAACTGTACTTTCGATTTGATTTGAAACTGTCTCATTGCTATATGTTTATCAATAAAACTTTGAAAAGAAAAAAAAAAAAGAAAGAAACCCAAGTCTCATTGCCTGGTTGCTGCCTGCCACCCAGGGGTGCCGGGCAAGGCGTGATGTCTCCTCTGGACTTCAGCAACTCGCAAGTGAAGTACAAGTGCATTCTGTCCCACCTGCCACTGAGCAAGGATCAAGAATTTTACAGAACACTGTCTCCTTGCTACAGTTTGCTCCATGCAAAGCAGCCCTGGCACTGCCTCACAGCTTGTTAGAAATGCAGAAGCCACGCCTCCCCCCACCGACTGAGTCAGAAGCTGCATTTTAATGAGACACCCCAAGTTATCTGTGTACAAACAGGTGTGGTGAGGGGACCAGGAAGTGCAGTTGGGATCTCAAGAGAGCCGGGATCACATTCAGCTCTGTTTCACGTGGGCTTCATGGTCTGGGGGCTGTTACCATCTCCGTACCCTCAACTGGAAAACAGAGGCACAAGGAGCCTGGGGAGGTAGCTCAGTAGAATAAGCGCTTGCCTGGCAAGTGCAGGGTCCTGAGTTCAATCTCATGTACTGAAAAAAAAAAAAATTGTCATGATACCTGATATGTGTGCATCCTGCTGCTTTTATGGCATTTGTTCATAAAGAGATTAAACTTCAAATTTGTGCATGTTAATAGAGTGTCATGTTATGTTTTGATACCTGTACATATTGCATAATATTTAAATAAAGTTAATGATACTTATATATATAAAAAAAAAAACCAGGCACAGAGGTACGACCTGGGAAAGTGAGCTGGAGAGGAGAGGGATGGAGGGCTGAACTGCAGGGGAGACAAGGGCCCGCGGGTGACAGTGGGCAGGCAGGAGACGACGAAGGAGAAAATAAAGTGGTAGAAAAGAGCAGGAGGGGTGTGCACTCTCAAGTAGCTGTTGTCCACAGCTGGCCAAAGTGGGTAGCAGGCACATGGCTGTCCAATAGCTAAAGCCATGCTGGGGGCTGGAGCATTTGCAGCCTGCTCAGGGCCACATAGCACCCCTGTACTGTTGCTGGACCCCAAGCCAGAATCAGGGACAGAATGGGGGAGCCCAGCCCCAGGTGCAGGGCCCTCTCTCGGCTGCCTGGGAGCCTCATCTGCACACTTCGTGAGGGTGGCATTCATCCCGCTGGCCTTTCTGTTGAGCAAGCTTCCTGCTCTAACCGAAAGCTAAGTGCTTTGCTCTGAGAGAAGACACTGCAAGATTCCATTCCAGTGGAATGGAATAACCACCCAGGCAGGGGGATTGTAATTGTGAACAGGTGCTGCCTGCTGAGGGCTGAACAATACCGCAGTGAGCGCTGAATGAGAACACGTGGCTGGCTGACGCTTGGCTCAAGCTCGGGCTTTGTCCCACGGTCTCCCCTTCCAACGAGCTGAAAGCTCTGGGGCAGCCCAATGGGCCTTCTTCAGCCCCATCCTGCGGCGGCAGCCTAATGGCTCTGCTAATGGGCGCCTCGCAGCCTCGTAATGGAGCCAGCATCCTGAAAGCTCTGACTCCTGGCTGGCCGCTTCTCAGAAAAGCCCTCCATTCCCTTTAAAAGCTCTACCGGGACACTCTGCCCTCCAGAACTAGACCTGATCCCCTGAAGAAATCAAGTTAAAGAAGTCCCCTCCATAGTTTTAAATGCCCCTGGGTGTACTTTCAAGCCTACAAAAGACACCTATGAACACCTGCTACAACGCAGATGGAGCCACCAGCCCATTCTTTACACAACCTGCTGGGGCCACATTTTGTCCCCATGCTAAGCAGTTCTGTCACCAAGGGTGGCTTCCCTAAAGAGGGAGTGCAGACCTCAGCTTGCCCCCAGGAGCAACTCTTGATACTCATCTCCAAAAAAAATATGATGAAGCTGTGAAAGGCCCAGCAGGTTTATTGGGCAGAATCCAAGAAGCGCACATGCAGGCAGCAAGAACACAGTACCCAAGGGTGACGCACACGCGACCTGGGGGAGAGAGTGTGGTATGGCCTTGGGGTGGATCAGAATGGATGAGCCAGGATGCTTTCTTTTGATTCTGGGGATTGAACTCAGGACTTTGCCCTTCCAGACAGGGGCTTATGCCACTGAGCTATTTCCCAGGCCCAAGGTGCTACTTTTTGCGTTATTTATCACTCCCTGAGTGTGTTTCCTTAAGGTCTGATGGCCTGTTGGTGGGCACACGATGGGGCTGTTTCTTTGAGAGTAGAAGTCTTCCGAGTTTATGGGTTTATGGTACTAGATGAAAGACATAGGACAGGCTTATAGACTGGCAGCATCTTTAAGAAGCTTAGGGATTCAGGGCTGAGGAGGCTGGAATGAAAGAAGCCTAAGGTGGAGAGGGCATCATAACCGTGAGTGACGTCATGTCTTGGAGCTCCAGTTTTCTCAAATCTTATCTCCTTCCTGGCTTTCCTTCTTCTGCCCGCCCTCGGCTCCATGCCTCTGGGGTGGGGCTTAGCCACTTGCTTTGGCCAGTGGAAAGCGGCCCTGTGAGGTGTGAGCTGTCAGAGGCTGCAAATGCTTCTGCTCTCGTCGTCGGCGGCGGCATAGAAAGCAGTAGCCTGGGTAGCTGCAGCCATCATGCTGGTCTCCGGAATGCGCAGGTGCGGGGAAGGGAGCAGAGCCGCCTCTGTGACCCACGTGCCATCTGTGAACAGCACAGCTGCCGCAGCTGCCGCCGCTGAGCCCCAGCATTAGGACCGTCATCCAGCCGTGCACAGTCCGGGCCACAGACAGCCCCATAGGCCCCTGCATTTGGTTCATCGTGCAGTGCGTTTGTAGTAGACTCCAAAGTCCAGGTTCTGAAGGCATAAGAGGTAGGACCTTTGCCAGGTGATTAGGCCACTAGGGGTCCTTCCTGCAGGGTGGGTGAGGTGCCTGCGGACAAGGCCTTAATGTAGGGAGCAGTCTCTCTCGCCCTGTGCCTTGGGAGGATGCAGCAATTCTCCCACCTGGAGACACAGCCTCCATCACACTCTCGTGCTGGGTCTTGACTTCTCAGCCTCCAAAAGTGTCACAGATAAATTTCTGTGCCTTATACATTACCAGGGCTCGGGTATTCTGTCATAGCCACACACAGGCCTCGGACCCTGCAGGAGCAGCCCTTGTTCCAGCCCTTACTGTCCCTCTTCCTCTCCTTGACTTCAAGCCTAGATCCAGCTGTCTGCTTTTTACCTCTGCATCTCTCTCTTCCTGAATTCCGAGAGAAAGAAGGCTCTGTGGCTTAGATCTGCCAAGTGCTCATCTTGGAGGGTCCCGTTAGAGTGGCCCAAACGCGAGGTCACATTCACAAATGTAGCTTCCAGGAGCCGTAGCCGGGGTATGGATCTTAAAGGGCTGAAAATTCTTCCAATTAGAGATCTTGCCCTCCCAATACAAAGCCTGCCCTTGTGGCCCGTTCAGCTTGAAGAACAAGTTGGCTCCAGTCTTGGAAACTATCCTGCACCATCGCGCATCCTGCAGCCATTTTATTGCCCAGCTTGTAGTTTTAAATATGGCCACAAGATGGCACTCCAAAGCAAGCTGTGATTTCTCCCCAACCCAGTCGCGAGCTCACAATTCAAAAGAGGCAGCTCCGACTAGCTAGGTGTGGTCTACCAGCCAGCAGAGGCACCCAGAATCTCAAGAGTTCTGCCTGGAGTTGCCTCATCTCCTAAGGATGGCGCAGCCCAGAAAATCGGTGCACTGCGTGCCATATTGGATGATTGACTCACACTGTGGGTAGCAATTTCAGAACAGCCTGAGGAGACCTCAGCCTGAGGCAGGTCAGAAGCAACATGAAAGACAGGAAAAACCAGAAGTGGGGGGAGGTGGAGGAGAGGACGGAAAACTGCAGCAGAAGCAATGACACAGTGGGAGGAGCCTGGAGGACTCGGCCGGTTTCCTCTGCATATCTATCTTTTCTGAGTGTCCTGAGCAACAAGCATTGTTTGTGTAGCTTCCCTTGGCAGCGCACATCTTGGCTCATTGTCAGCTGGGAGTCACAATGAATGGACCTGGTTTGAGCACTATGTACAACAAGTCTTTGTGAGGACACAACATGTTCATTGCTCTTGGGTAAAACCCTAGGAGAGGAGGGCCGGCCAGATAGCTCAGCGGACTAAAGCTCCTGTGTAGGCAGAAGCAGGGACGTGGGTTTGATCCCCAGCTCCACATGCTGTGTAGGACCTGCCCCCAGAGCGCGCTGAGACAACTACTGAGACTAGGTGTGGTGGCGTGTACCTGTAATCCCAGCTCTTGGGGGCTAAAAATAGGAGGATCACTATGAGTCCGATCTATGTAGTGACACCCTGTAGGCCATGTACTAAATACATTTAAAAGAAAAAAAAAAAAATCCTAGGAGAGGAACTAATGTGTGTATAACTTGCAAACAGCCAACCCACTATGGTATTGCCTGTTTATTTGTTTGTTTGTTGTGGCATTGGGGATTGGGCCCAGGGCTTCCACATTGAGCTACATCAACAGCCTTTCTTATTTTGTGACAGTATCTGGCTAGGTCACTAGTAGCCAGTGGAATTTGCAGTCCTCCTGCCTCAGCCTCTCCTAGTGCTGGAATTGCAGCCATATAGAAACATAGGCTAGGGCTGGCGAGATGGCTCAGTGGTCTAAAGCACCTACTTAGAACAAGCTTAGCAAAGCATAGGGACCGCAGTTCAATCCCCAGCACCACATGCCAGCCCGCCCCGCCCCCTGGTGGGCTGAGCTGGACACACACACACACACACAAATAAATAAATAATTTTAAAAAAAGAAAGAAACATGGGCTAGCTCTCCAGATCCTTGTCAACATTTGGTCTGGCCACTTGTCATTATGGCCACTCCATGTATGTGAAGTGACACTCCACTGTGCCATCACATTGCGTATCTCCGAGGACTAAAACTGCTGTGTCCTTACTGGCTGGCTTACTTATTTTTCTCATTGCAGAGATGAGATAACTGATATTTACATATGCTTACAGGTCAAAAGATTTACCACCAACACTATAGTTCATGTGGTAACAGATAATTTTCCCCTTGAAAATGTTCTTCCAGTTTTGAGAGCAGTCTCAAACTCTGGGTGCATCAGAATAATGGGGGAACTTAGTAAAACACAGGTCTGGACGCTTTTATTTGTCCTCATAATGATTTGATTTGCCACGAAGTTTGAGAAACCTTGTTCTACAATGTAGCTTTTCCATTCTTTCACTATACTGGATAGCCTAGTTTTATAGATTTCATAGTTTCATTTTTCATAAGTCATCAAACAGTCCAAATGTATATGGTTTCCAATTAATTTTTTACCTTCTTAGTAGTTTTAAAATACTGCTTTGTTTTCATCATGAGCCCCTCATTTTTCCTGCTGCTAATTGCTTTTATTAGGCCAAATTCCTTAAGGAGAATTGTTTTGCATAGAGAAACAGTCTGGTTGACCCCACAGCCTCGCAGTTGTTCATTTCCATGAGTCAGTTTCTCCTTTGATTCTTTGTCAGTTTATGAAAAGAGATAAATTAATGTGCTCTTATCAGAAAAAACAATTGTTACCTATAAGTTCCTGGGCAGAGCAGGAGTCAAAGGTGAGTGTGATTTTCAGTAACTGACACGAGGAATCTAAAGATTGTGCTGGCCAGCCCACCCCACCGGAGGGCAGGGCCAGAATAGGAGGGGTTCTGCGAAGGTTAAGGTTAGGGTGGAGCTGCGCGGCGGTCGCGAGCAGTTGCGGCACACTGCTCCTTTTGCTGGACGACATCCTCTTGCAGCAAGGCGCTGCAACTGCCTTATCCCTTGAAATGCTGGTGGCCCTGTGAATCTGTTTTCCTTAGTTGGTGGCTATTCAGAGCAGAGCTGCGGTGAGCATTTTTTTCTCAGTCTTCTGGCAAAGAACCTGTGAAACTGCGGCAATGAAGCACACTGCCGTGAGGTGGCACAAGAAAGACCCTAAAATCACCATTTAAGCACACCGTCTTTGCGGTTGGTGTTTTGAAATTCTGTATCATTTTTACTATTGTCTTTTTTTTT
>NW_004524646.1:4485891-4491520 GCF_000260255.1 Octodon degus
GATCCCTTTGCTTTGCTAGGCTTGTTCTAAGTAGGTGCTTTAGACCACTGAGCCATCTCACCAGCCCCTACTATTGTCTTTAAAATTAATTTCATTCACCAAAAAAAAAAAATTTAACAGACTTACAATGGACACAAGAACTTAACAGGAAGGAACTGCAGGAGGAGAGGGCGCTAAAGGTGTGGGCCCGTGAGGATGTTGGCTGAGGACAAATCAGTACATCCATGAAAGGAAACAAGCTGAAGACCCAGAAGGAGCCATCTATAGGAAACAGAGGGAGCAACTCCCAGAGCTCATGAAGACCCAGGACAAGTGCCTGTTGAACCAGAACGGAGCCCCTCACTGATCTTGGGGAACCGAGTAGAGTGTTGACTTAACTGAATCCCAGAACAAAGCCAAAGAATGTAAAAGACATCCAGGACCTGGAACAACTGGGCACCTTGTCTGGCTGGTGGGTTCTTCTTGCAACCCAGAAAGAATTACAAGGCAGGGAGTGAAGAGAAAAATGAGCAAAAACATTATTAGAGAGCAAAAACAGAAAGCTCCCAGTACTGGGAGGGGACCTGAGTAGGCTGTTGCAAGGACTCATTGTCCAGGGGATTTTGTACATGAAAAGGATTATTTTTTGTTTCATGATTTTCTTTATCTCAGACCACTCTGGGCCAAGATGAGGTCAACCTATGGGGTTATAAGCAAGAAAGTTTGACCAGAAGTCGGTCTATAGGAACTTGGGGAATGTAGAAAGCATGTTTTTGCAAGCACCACCAATCATAACTTTTCTGAAATTATCAGTCCAAGCAGAGCAAAGGTACTCTTCAGAGGGGATGACCTGAGACTTGGTGGTACTGGTTGTCTATCAACTTGTTTTCATCACTTTCCCAGACAGAAGAATCCCACTAGTCAACATGATACCCTTGCTCATCCGGCCCCTGGAGCCCTCACCTTGGCCATGGTGTCTTCATTCTGGGTCCAGGGTTTTTGTTAGCCCTTCATCCAAGGCTCCATTCTTTAATTTTAATTTTTTAATGTATTTGGTTGTTACAGAGTCTCACTACACAGCTCAGACTCCTAGTGATCCTCCTGTTTTCAGCCTCCCCAGTGCTGAGATTACAGGATTATGCCACTATGCCCAGACTCTGTGGCTGGGTCAGCCTGCCCTGGTGGCAGGGCCAGTGCAGCACATGGTGCTGGGGATCTAACTGTGGTCCCTGAGCGTGCCTAAGCTTGCCTAAGCAGGCCCTGTAGTTAGCTGAACTGTTTCCCCGGGCCCAAAGGCTCCATCTTGTCCTTCAGTGGGCCATTCTGACTCCCTCTGGGTTTCATTTTTTTCCCTGATTGTCTGTCCTGCCTGCTGAACTCCCTCTGCCTAGAACACTCCTCTCTCCTTGGGGGCCAGCATCACTCTGCAAAGTCTTCCCGCCTTCCCCCAAGGACCTGCCTCTTGTTATAACCTGTAAAATCAATTCCAATTTTGTAACTCTGTATGCTTCCTCTGTGATCTTAGCCTGACACATGCGCCACCATCTTGTGCTGTATGCACCATTTTGTGTACATGCTCCTTTGTAACTTCTGCTTCTGTAAGCATTTCCTTAAAACCCCTTCCTCCCTCAAGCAGTTATAAAAGGTCTCTGCCCCGAGTGGGGCCATAAAACCTCAGAGATGGGCTATAAAACTTCAAGGACACTGCCTCCAGAAATAAAACATCCTGAGGGAATAGATTAAAATGTCCAGATAAGCCCACCTGTCCTCGGAATGCCCTCCTGACCACAGAATTAGCTCATAGCTGTCCTTTACCTAACGCCTTTTTGGTTTCCTTAAAAGGCCCTAAATCCAAACCCACCAATTATTGTAAAAGTCATCCTAAAACTAACCAATGCGATCTGCTTCTGTACACCGCTTGCTCCCTCCCCCATTTGTGGTTTTTGCCTTTAAAAACTGTGCCTGCCATCCCAGCGGGGCCTCTCTGCACCTAGCATAGAGACCGCCGCTGGGTACCAGCTAAAATAAAGCGCTTCTTGAACTTTTGGACTTGCCTCGTTGTCATCTGATTTTTGAGCTACAACACCTCTCCTGTGCATTTTCTGGTGCACACCATGTTTCACTGGGACTGATTGTTCACATTACTGTCATACACCTCTTTACACAGAAAAAGTACACAAGTCTAAACAAAATGAAGCCTAAGCCCAACCACGCAGGTGCAGGGGGCTCTCGTTTCCCCTCCCACAGGAAGTCCATCATTTTATTATTTCACACATCCACACGCCTGAAGCATTATACAAAATTTAAGCCAAAACAAGCCATAGCACAAAATGTGAAATGAGAAACAATAAAATACCTACAGGAGGGCTGGTGAGATGGCTCAGTGGTCTAAAGCACCTACTTAGAACAAGCCTAGCAAAGCACAGGGACCGCGGTTCAATCCCCCAGCACCACATGCCAGCCAGCCCCGCCCCCTGGTGGGCTGAGCTGGACACACACACACACACACACACACACACATAAATAAAATTTAAAAAATAAAAATAAAATACCTACAGGAAAACAAAAGTGACATTAGTTCACTTCCAGGTACAATACCAAGAGCATGTTATCTGAATGAAACCAATTAATGCTTTTTTAAATTTTTTCAATTAATGCTTTATTAATTAAAAATCTTTGCTATCTGGAAGGCCATGTCAGAGGATGAAAAGTCGAGTTACAGTACTTCATTCCAAAATGCACAAATAATCCTTACAATTCAACTGTGACTTGTATGAGCAACGCCACTCAAAAAGACACACAGGAGCTGAACAGACACTTCACTATTAAAGAGATGCAAATGTGGGTGTAAATAAGCATGTGGAAAAACACCTAACACCCTAAGTCATTAGGACATTGTAAAGTAAATTAGAATTTCTAAAGTTTTAAAACCCGATACTGCCCAATTGCTGGCAGTGATCCAAGCAAAAGATGAGGGTTAGAATGCAAAATAACATAACCACGAGCTTGAGCATGGCAGTGCTTTTCAATAACAAAGCCTTAAGATGGACAATCTAGCAATTATACCCCTACATATTCACCCAACTTATTTCAAAACTCAAATCCACATAAAACCTTCTTATGAATATTAATTTTAGCTTCGTTTATAACTACTATGAAATTATCTATATATTTCCATGGATAAACAAACTCTGGGACATCTATATGACATAAGGACCATCAGGGTAGGGGAGTGGTGAAACAGAAAGCTGGGATGACAAAATAAACCCCTGGGACCAGTAAGTCTTACCATTCCCAGGGTAGCATGTTTCAGCAGGCCTGTCATGAGAACCTAAAAAAAATCATAGAAAGAAAATGTCTACACACAGCAGTCTAGATGTCTTCCCAAAGCCTTACGCATCATCGGTGAGGCTTTTTCAGAGGTGGTGGGAGCTAGAGTGTGTGATGCTGGGATTGATTGATGGTGCAAGGCAAGGATCAAGGGCACCAGGATTGAAGGTGTGAGTGCTGCCCACCCTAAGCAGCCTGGATAAGAAACAAGGAATAGAAAAAGCTGGGGTTGGGCCAGCGAGATCGCTTATCAGACTAAGCGCCTGCTTAGCCAAGCACAAGGACCAGGGATCAATCCCAGCTTCAGGCTCTTCCTTGGCGCTGCCTATGGGGGTGGCAGCCATCTCCCTCTTGGCACCATGGCGGCCCTCAGACCCCTCATGAAGCCCAAGATCATCAAAAAGAAGTTCATCTGGCACCAGTCAGACCGATATGTCAAAATTAAGCGCAACTGGCGGAAACCCAGAGGCATCAACAATAGGGTGCGGAGGAGGTTCAAGAGCCAGATCTTGATGCCCAGCATATGTTGTGGAAGTAACAAAAAGACAAAGCACATGCTGCCCAGTGGCTTCCGGAAGTTCCTGGTGCACAATGGTAAGGAGCTGGAGGTGCTGCTGAGGTCCAACAAGTCTTATTATGCAGAGATTGCTCACAACATCTCCTCTAAGAACCGCAAGGCCATCGTGGAAAAAGCAGCCCAGCTAGCCATCTGAGTCACCAATCCCAGTTATGGCTGCACAGTGAAGAAAACAAGTAGATGGCCTGTGTGCATGTTTGTGTTTCAGTAAAACCACAAAAAATGCAAAAATAAAAATTAAATTAAATTAAAAAAATAAAAATCCCCTGTTTGACCCCAAATTCAATCCCAAGGTCCCTGAGCTTGTCTAAGCTTGCCTAAGGAAGCTGAGTGTGCCTAAGGCTCCATCTTACCTTGACCTTAACATGGTATGTACCAGAAAACACGCAGGACAGGCAGGTCCCTGGGGGAAGGCGAGAAGACTTTGCAGAGCGATGCTGGCCCCCAAGGGGAGAGGAGTGTTCTAGGCAGAGGGAGTTCAGCAGGCAGGACAGGCAATCAGAGAAAGAAATGAAACCCAGAGGGAGTCAGAATGGCCCACTGAAGGACAAGATGGAGCCTTTGGGCCCGGGGAAACAAACAGTTCAGCAAACGACAGGTCCAGCTTAGGCAAGCTTAGGCAAGCTCAGGGACCACCTCTTTCCACAAGCGGGATCCTGGGTCCCGCATGCCTCACGAGCCCCATCCCCAGGGCACGCTGAGTCAGCAACCAAGTGCAGGCATGGTGGCGCTCGCCTCTAATCCCAGCACAGGGGGAGGCTGAAAACAGCCTCCCTAGGAGTCCAAGCTGCACAGTGAGACCCTGTACCAAATACAGAAAGAGGAAAGAAAGAAAGAAAGAAAGAAAGAAAGAAAGAAAGAAAGAAAGAAAGAAAGAAAGAGAGAAAGAGAGTTGTCGTTGTCCCTTGTTGCCTTGCTACTTTCTTCCCGCTGTAAGCCTCTCCTGCCATGCCGCCCACCCTTGGAGCCCATCAATTATGAACTGAAACCTCGGTAAAATGTGAGCTAAATATACCTTTCCCTCTTTAACTTTGTAAGCTAAATACTTTGTAAGTATTTTATCTCAGCAATGAGAAAAGTAACTAAGAGCGTTCCCATGAAGGCCCTAAATAGCTCTTTAGTTTCACTCCCCTAGTCAGCTTGAAAAGCACTAATTTTCTAGGCCACACACCTGAGCAATACATTATTAGTTTTTCCACAAGCATTGCTATATGTGACACCAGTGACATTTGGTTGTAACAGGTGGCTGGGTTACCTCACAGGGACCTGGAGGCCCCTGACCAAATACACTAACCGTCTCTTGAGCCTACAGAAACCTAATAGGTGACTAAGACAGGATAAAGCTTTGCATCTCGGTCTTCACATTTTGGCTGTCTTCTTTGCTGTCTCAATCCTTGGGTCAGTTCTCCTCAACTTTGTATGTACACATGTTGATCATATAAAAACTTTGATCTGATATTATAATTTAGGGTTAATGGGACTGACTTAGTTACTCTTCTCTTGTTGCTGGGACAAATACCTGACACTCAAAATGAAAGAAGGAAAGGTTTGCTTAGCCCACAGTTCCTGGAGGTTTCAGTCCATACTCAGCTGGCTCCAAGGCAGAGCAGCACGTGGCAGAGGGCAGCCCTTCATGGTGGTGACAAAGAGCAAGAGTGTGACGGTGAGGTAGCAGCAGCTCAAGCAGCTGGCTTCTCTTCCCTTCTTACACTGAAATGCAAATTACCTCCCCAGGGCAGGTGC
>NW_004524646.1:4491953-4510345 GCF_000260255.1 Octodon degus
TCACAGCCCCAGAGGAGCCAGGGATCAGAGTCTATGTGTGGTTTTCACAGGGGACAAGTCGCTCTTTGAACTGCTCCCGTGATTCACTTCAGTCAGGGGTAAGGCTCTTCCTTTCTATTGGAAGGGCCAGTTTCTCTCTTTATATGGATTTTTGAGGAATCATAGTGTTTAAAGCCCACGGGAGGAGTCAAAAATGCAATGAGGTTACCGTAAAGATGAAGTTGGAGTCACTTTCAGATGTCTAAGATATTCCAGGGTGCATGTGTACCGAGGCATGGCTTAGTCTTTGTGGGCGGATGCACACTGTGGTCTTCAGAGAGCTTAGCTCGGGCCCCCGGAGCCCTGTGGTGCCTCTGCCCTCTCGCCTCTACTGAGTGTGGTCTAACTCTAGCCCCAGGAGCACTCTGCCATTTTTGGAGTGGCAGCCACTTCTTTTACCTTCTGCCCTGCCAAGGTCCAGCCTCAGCCTCCAGGGAACAAGAACCTGAGGAGAGAGGAAAGCAGGCAGTGAAGAAGAAAAAGGCTCAGAGAAACATAGCGGGGTTAGGAGGGAAGAAGAGTGGGTCTCTTCAACCCAGAGCACAATCAGTAACCTTTATTTATACATGAGTGATTACACAGACTTCCTTTATGCAAAGATCCACAGATGTGACTTTTCCTCTATAAGCAAGAAACAATCTAAAGTTTTGATTAACATGAGTACACAATATAAACTAGTAGCAGTCCTGGGAGCTTAATCAACCATTGCTCTTTCTTTCTATTGCTGCCCCACCAAAACCCTCAGCTTTCAGGGGTACTTTCTCACTGCCTCAAGATCTTCACTCTAAACTTTGTTGTTCTTGTTGCGTACTCTTGGCTTAGCCTTGTCCCTTTCTGTAGGCTTACAAGGTCGGGGGCAAGGAGTCAACAGCTGAAGGTGCCTTAGGCACTTAATTATGCTCTGTCAAACCTGGGGTGATTAATCGTGTGCTTTCCTTCATGCAGATCATAAGCCAAAGAGCCCCCGGGGGAGCCGCGTCCCTATGAAGCTCTGCTTTGCAGATTCTCCAAGCCCGTGATGTGACTTTGTCAGGGGTTGAGCGGTGGATGGCTCTTGGCACCGCCCTTCACCTGCCCCACCCCACGGTCTCCTGTCCACATTCTGTCCCAGTGGTGCCCAGCCCCCACAGGCCACAGTGTTCTGCTCATGATGACAGCAGCAGCTTCACAAAAATTCCACAGCCTTGAGGACAAGTTGACTGTGAGTATCTGGTGGTCCAAGGTCATCACAGAAAGAAACATCTTCTGGACTATGTCCCTGACCAATGAGAATTACTGGAATTTAGCGAGCAAATTAAAATCTGCTCTCTCTTCGTCCCCTGATCAGCAGAGCTTGGTCACTCTCTTGACCAATTACCAACTCCCTTTAGCCAAGGCCACAGTTTATCTCAGGCCTCTCCCACTCCCATAAAACAGGAGGTGCGCGCTTGCAATATCCATCCCACTCTCACTCATTTCCACCATTTTTGAACCCAAGTCCTTGTCATGCGGTATCACACACAACAGAATACTAACCTGCAGTAAAAAGAAATGGGATGGCCCGGAGAGATGGCTCAGTAGAATAAGCATTTGCCTGGCAAGTGCAAGGGCCTGAGTTCAAATCCCAGTTCCTAAAAAAATAAAAAATAAAAAAAAGAAATAAGCTATCTGATCACAGAAAACATGGTGAAATCTTAAATGCATATTTGTATTGTAAGGGTCGAGTCGCCGCGAAGGAAGACCCCAAGAGTCGGTCTCTCATGCAAATCGCAAAGGGAAAGCTTTATTATCTATGTATACTTAGGGCAGTCTGCACACGCAGGAGCAGAGCGCGCCTCTAGTGAAACAGGCATAGTTTTTTAAAGACAAAAACTACAAAATGGGGAGGGAGCGAGCAAATCACAGAAGCAAATTGCATTGGTTAGTGTAGGTTGACCTTTACAATAATTGGTGGATTACAATACCGGATGACCAAATGGAGTAAGTCTGGGGGTAGCTGGGGGGTCTAACCTTGTGGTTGTCATGTTCTGGGAACACTTTTTTTTAAAGATTTTATTTTATGTATTTATTTATTTATTTTTTGTAATATGTAAATTCAAATTTATAAGTGGGAAGTAATTGGAGACTTAATTCTGGACTATTTATTTATTTATTTTATGTGTGTGTGTGTGTGTGTGTGTGTGTGTGTGTGTGTGTCCAGCTCAGCCCACCAGGGGGCGGGGCTGGCTGGCATGTGGTGCTGGGGGATTGAACCATGGTCCTGTGCTTTGTTTAGCTTAACTTGTTCTAAGTAGGTGCTTTAGACCACTGAGCCATCTCACCAGCCCCTGGGAACATTTTTAAGAAATCGAGGCATTGTGACCTGGGACATCCTGTTGTTATGGCTTTCAATAGTGAGGCCTTGGGTTTGGGAATATATGTCTCTTGCAAGAATTTAAGCAAGGGGAGGGCCAAGGGCAACTTCTTGGCTGACTCAGTGGTTTTCCAAGTAACAGGACCCCACCCAAGGTTTTCTTGTGTCCTCTTTGTTTTAGGAACATGGATTGCTCAAGCTCCAGGGCCGTAAACCAGTGAGAGGGTCCTTTTAATTGAAACACATTTTATCTATTTATTTCTATATGTGATCTTAAAATTATTTGGGCTTTACAGTATAAAAAACAAAACTACAGTGAAGGGCTGGCCTGATGCATGGCCTCAGTGGACTAAAGCTCGTGCTTAGGCAGAGCACGGCGGCCAGGGTTCAATCCCGGCATGCCCTGCTGGCCCCACCCCTGGGGCACGCTGAGACTGCGACTGAGCCTGGGCGTGGGGGGGGTACTTATAATCCCAGGGCTTGGGAGGCTGAACACAGGAGGATCACTAGGAGTCCAATCTACATGGACCCTGTAGACCCTGTACTAAATACACACACACACACACACACACACACACACACACACACACCCCTCCGGATTAGAGATTGCATAGTTCGGGAAGGAGCGAGCGCTGGGTAGGGAAGCACAGGGATTTTTAGAGCAGTGAATAAGCATGATTAGCTTTTCACAATTCCATCTGCAACATAAAGACTGACAGCTTAAGCTGTCAGGGGATCAGGGGTGGGTCACAGAACATGATGAAGGGCTCTCACGGTGTTCCAAGTGTGTGGAAGACTCTCCCTGAAAAGGTGGGGGTTGGCGCTGATCCACTTACTGTGAGGATGCTGCGCATCCTCTAATCGATCACTTCCTGCAGGGCTGCAGGATGACGGTTCTGGGGAGCTGCATAACGTATGTGGGAATGGATCAAGAGTGAAAGCAGGTGGCAGGGCTATGTACAAGGCAGACCATCTTACTGTTGCTTCAGTAAGCAAGGAAAGGAGCCAGGGAAGGAGCCAGAAAGACCCCTGAGGGGTGAACTCCTGTCGGTTTCATACAGATGCAGGGAGTCACGGGTAGAAATAGTTGTAGATGGGGGGCCGGGGAGATGGCTCAGTGGAATAAGCGCTTCCCTGGCAAGCGCAAGGGCCTGAATTCAATCCCCGGTTCCGCAAAAAAAAAAAAAAAAGAAATAGTTGTAGATGTGTGTATAAAGGCAGGCTGGCCTACGTGTGCTTAGCTCCTGGTGATACCAGTAGAGAGGGCCTAGAAGCAAAGGAAAGCCGATGGCCAGGAGCACAGTCAGCTGGGTGGTCTTCCTGGGGGCCCCCCCTCTCCTTGGAATCACGTGGGAGCCAACGTGCTCAGGACTAACAAGACTTTCCTCCTGCTCAGAAAAATGCCAAGGATTTAGAGCCTTCTTCCCAGGCACAGAGACATACTTATCTTCTTTATTTCCAACAGACGCAGGTGACAGAATTAACAAGGGCACACCGATGGTCCTGAGAACTGTACTAGCAGAGATACAGAGTACCAGGGAAAGATCCAACACTAACTTCCAGAGATACTGCAGAAAGAAATTGAAAAAGACATTGAAAGATCTCCTCGCAACAGAAGTACATTGATCAAGCCCTATGGACAGCCTCCAGAGAATCCTAAACTTCCGGGTAGGTGCTTATGCCACTAAACTATCTCCCTGGCCTCCTAAACTTCTGGAAGAGTGTTTTCCTAGGGCCCCCTATGGGACAGGAGGGATGGACCAAGGCAGCCAGAAGCTGGGTCCTTGGAGTTTAGCTTGGGGCCTGGCCTTGAGTTCCCAAAGCCAGTTACAAAGCCTGTGCTGAACTTGCTTTAGCAACTGGAATGTCCCCATTTGCAGTACTGGCGCCATCATCCCGTCCCAGTGCCCACAGAACATCTGCAAGCTCATGTGAAGAGTCACTTTTTGCCATAGAAGTGGCCTTCAGGTCCCTGAAAAGTAATCCAGGCAACTGCTATCATCATATCCTACCCCAGGACAGAGGCATTACCCACAGCAAAGCTGCCTGACCTCCCAAATTGTGATTTTTAAGTCAACTATGAACCAGCACAGGGTATTTATTTAGGTTTTTCCTCAGTAATAGTTGTAGGAGGACCTGACATACATTCAGAATTCCAGTGGTCATGACTGTCACCCAACACACCTGCCCCCCACTGAGATGGTGGGTGCTGTGATGTGGGTGTCCATGTCCTTCCTAAACCGAGGGCTTTGGGGAAGAGATGATGTCACCATCACCAGGTGCCATCCTCCTGATGGATGTGTGCTTTCACAAGAGAAAAGAAAAAGAGAATCCTAGAGCCATGTCTAGCAGGAGGACCCCGAGTTCATGCCTTCCACTATGTGGGGACACAGAGAGAATGAGTGCTGACCCCCTTAGGCAGCGCACCTCCAGCCTCCAGCATGGTGAGCAGTCATTGCTCTGCTTGAAGGACCCAGTCCCCAGCTTTTGGTGATGGTGGCAAGAAAGGACAAAGAGATGGCTCTCCATGACGGCCTACAGTTAGGAGACACTTTTGTACCTGCTGTCTCTCTTGCCAGGGCAGGACGATTTCTACACTCAGAGAAGCTCCAGAGACTGCCTGTGAGCCCAGAGAATGTAGCTCTGCCCTCTGTCCTGCCCCCAGGAATGGCTCCCCTGAGAAGCCCTGTGCTTTTCATATGACCCATGAAGGGGGAGGAGGGGAAGAGGTGATAGGAGGTGCTCTGGTCTGCAACCTTGGCTACCCAGCCTAGGATCCTGGGCCTGCCTGTGTGCAGCAGGAAGACCTTTGGCATCCTCTGAGCACCTTGTCCTGGGGGAGCATGTGGCTGATGGAACTCGGGCCTATGGTGGTGACAGGTGTCACCCTCATTCTGGGCCCATGTGTACACCTGGATACAGAGCCTGGTAACAACCCCTCCAACACTCCTAGGGACTCCTAGGCTGCCAGGGGTGCCAGCTTTTCAGAAGTTCTTAGAGCAGAGGAGGAGGAAGAAGAGGTGGAACAAGGCTTGGAACAGGGCTCCTGATGCTTACTTAGCCCAGAGAGGGATGCAGGAGGGCAGTGCAGGCAGGAGCCTAGCTGGGGGAGGCTCAGGCACTCACCTTCTGCAGTCTGCTCTGGGAGTCTGGTTTCTTCATCACTATACACAGAATCTTTCTGAGCTCAGGGAAGCACAGGATTTAGGATTTGGCTGTGTTGGCTTTTCAAATGCTCCCAGAATCCACATAAGACAAATCAGAGCCTTCTCTCGGGAAGTACCTCATGCTTATACTTTTCTGGTGGATGGTTAAGACCAAGGGAAAGCAAGACCTATATAACAAAAAACATAACTTGTCTCTGACAAGTTCAGTCAAATCCCCTGAGAATTTACCGTGAAACCCTGTACAACAGTTTGTAGATCTTTTGTCAGTGCCAGTCATTTGGATGAGTCACAGCCATTGCTTGACCAGTTTGCTCTCTGTGAAAGCCTGAGAGAATGTTTTCTCTCCATGTGACTCTCCTTAGGCACACTCTACATCGTCATTCATTTTCCTCTGCAGCCCCATAATCTCCTTGATCAGAAAATTTGGGACAACACTGAGTTACAGGATGTTACAGCACAGGTTCTCTTATGACCAGAGTTCTCACTGACTTTGAAGGGCTAGGGCCAAAATGTTGGCTATCCTTGTAGCCCTTGTTTTTCTCTAATTTTTGGTTTGCAAACCTAAGTTGTTAACCCTCCAGAAGAGAAGCTTAATGATATTATTACCCTAGAGCATAGGCAGTTGAGCTAAACATCACTATCTGTCTAAATATCAAATGCCTTAGACATAACATGGAACAGGTATTTTCCAATAATCATTGATATGCTAAACTTTAAATCCCTATAGAATGTGAAAAAATAAATAAAAAATAAAAATAAACATTTACACAGAAATTTAGAAATCCAACCATATACAACATTATAGCAGGACAGTCCTGTGACATTTTTTCTTGCCTCATTTTCTTTTATTACCTCTTTTTTAAACATTTACTTGAGAAAGAGTAGAGCAGTAATTGATATGACATTAGAAGCAGTACGCATTTAGAAGAACAGAATGACAGGCATTCCAAGTATGGCCTTACTATTACACATTGCTGTCCTTGGTGCAGTTCTCTCAGGAAGTAGAGTCCTTGGGCCCAGGACATTGGGGTGTCCTGAGTAATGAGGGGCAGGGAAGGCTCTGGCAAGGGAGCTTTCTGACCTTGCAAAGGTGGGAGAGGATCAGGGGAGGAAAGTAGGATGCAGACGTATGGCATGGAGTCAGGGCTGGGCCACCAGGGGCTTCTGGGGGCACCGGCTGGGTCTGGGGAAGATGAGAGTCCCAGGGGCTCAGGTGTGAGGCTGGAGGACCCAGGATGAAGGATGCTGCCACCTGGATTTTTTCCTCCTGGGACTCAGCCATCAGTTGAGCAGGTAAACAAATATGAGGCAGATTGTCCAGAAAGGACACAAATGCCTCCTGGACAAGGACAGGGCTCCCAGGCAGTGCTCTTCACTGGTGGTGAGATGAGGACCCGGATGAGTCATGTAGAACTATGAGTTCTCCCCAAGAAGGGTTATCCTTGACCTTGTAGTGCCAACACAGGACAGGAGGGGTGGAAACCTGGCTAATGTGGCCATTTTAACCTGGCTGACCTGGCCACATGTAACATGCAGAATATACCTCTTGTGTGTCGTTAACTAGACCTGGTGCCAGACGGAAGCTGGGAAGATGTTCTACCAGGAAGCTAAGGGGCACGCAAGACACCTGGTTTGTGCCCTGGCTGTAGCCAGAGCTGGCTGCAGAGGTCGATAATGTTACAGCCATATGCTCTGTGGACCGAGATAGTCAGAAGCCCCCATGGGCTCGGGATGGCAGAGAGAAGGACTGATGGGTCCTCACAGAAGAACATGAGGGGGGGCCTGGCCCTAGCTCAGTCCTCTAAGTGGCTGCTTCCACAAAACTGTCAGCCTCAGGTTGCTGGAGTTCAAAGCTCACAACTCTCCCGCTGGCCAAAAGTGCCCTGAAGTCATTCGAGGAAAAAAAAAAAAAAAAGAACATGAGGAAGGGACACAATTGGGCCTCAGGGCAGCTGTCCCAGAAGACGTTGCCCTTGCCTGCCCGGAAGTTTCCTCAGGGACCCTCTTCTCAGCCTCGTCTTTTCTCTGAGAGGACTGTGGACATCATGGGTCATGGTGTCTTGTCACATGTGCTTCACCTATTCTCCCCCATAGATTCAACTTATTAATGTCATTATAGGATTTTGGGGATAGTCGTCTTTCTAGAAGCTGCCCCAGATTATGTCCAGCAGAGATTTCAGGTGGGTTCAGGCATCCTGTGACCTGTGGACTGTGGCCCTGGTTTCTGGTTTGAAAAAGCAGCACCAAAACTCCATCATTTTCTGACCTGAACGAGCTGTTTCTCTCAGTACTGTGTGTGCTGAAAACAAATTTAGACAGCTGGCATTGGGGCAGATGTGCTGTGTTCTAGGGCTCACTTACTCCTGGCCAGGCAGTGGACAGATGGGGAGCCAGTCGATCCTGCTAGTGCAGGCGGTATGCTTGGTTTATAACACCATTCCTAACCCACACCCGCCATTCGCAGCTTTTCGTATAGTTGTATTACTTTATGTACGGAGACCTTCCATTCCTAATATTTTTCTTCATTTGTAATACTATAAGATTGAAAATTATATTAAAATTAATAAAGCCCTTCCAACACCTTTATACTTCCTTGGCAGTTGTTTTTGCTCTGAGAACATATTGTAGATACATAGACAGAACAAACCCAGGTATATAGAATCACAGAAGGCGGTGGTCGGAGGAGCAGTGTCCCAGTACCATTAGTTACCCCGGGGTTGAAAGATCATTGCCAAGCTGATTAAGAGTGGGAAAGGTAAAAACTGATTGCTTTTCCTTATTTTCGGGGAAAAGAAAAAGAAAAATTACAAGTCATAAAAACAAATACACCGGGGCTGGTGAGATGGCTCAGTGGTCTAAAGCACCTACTTAGAACAAGCTTAGCAAAGCACAGGGACAAACAAAGTTCAATCCCCCAGCACCACATGCCAGCCAGCCCCGCCCCCTGGTGGGCTGAGCTGGCCACACACACACACACACACACACACAATAAATAAATAAATAAATGTTTTGTTTTGTTTTGTTTTGTTTTAAAAAAAAAAAAGAGACATCTGGGCCTTATGAATCTATAATGGGTCAACTCACATTTTAGACTATAAATGTAAATCTTATGTCTTCTGTTGTGTAAAAATGTATACTCTAAGTTGTTTAGTAACTAATGGCTGTTTCTTGCTGTTTGCTAGATAGAATTCCTACCTCACCAATTCCTATAAACAAAGTTAGATTACAGAGATGACTTCAAAAAAGGAAACTAAATGGGATTTAACTTCTTATAACCTCTGGGCTATACAAGGCTGTCTGCAGGTACTCAGGTACAAAATAACCAGAAATTAAAGCAAAAGCCCCAGGAAATTTCGTTTGAGTAGTGGTCACAGTGACCCTGAAAACAATATTGTGTGTCAGACAATAAATTTGTTTACCAAACTGAATATGGTTCCAGGTTTTAAAACCCCCACCCCCACTTTCTGGGCTAGTCGCCTTTCAGTCTTCTCCTGCGTGAGATCGGAGGGGTCCTGAGCTCAGTAATAAAAGGCTTTCTAAATTCCAATCTGGCTGATCTGGTTCCTATTCTGAGCGACCCACAACAGAGTCCAGCCCGTTATTAAGTCCATGTCTGTTTATTCACTGCTCAAAGGGCCCAATAATTCAAGGACAAGTTGTTGAGTCAAAGAAAATGATTTCTTTGTAAAGCCAGCAGACACAGGAGAGGGCAGACTGTCACCATGTTAACTCAGTCTAAGTGTCAGGCTCCTGCTGTCCTTAGGGCAGAGGGGAGAGGCCTTAAGTAAGGGAAGGGCAGTGGGAGACTGCAGTTTTGCTCCCGAGATCTGCACCATTGCCATGAAAGCTGAGGCTCGGCACACAGGAGTGAAAGGTCAGGAGTGAAAGGTCAGGCCCAGTTCCTCTTGAAAATATTAGTCATGGGACCAGGGAGATGGCTCAGTAGAATAAGCACTTGTCTGGAAAGCGCAAAGGCCTGAGTTCGATCCCCAGTTCCAAAAAAAAAAGAAAGAAAATATTAGTCACCTTTGTCGTTTCCACCTGAGGAGAAAGGAGATTGGGCAGGATTCAGTGGAACAAGCTGTGACACCAGCTCTGGGCAAATATTCCTCGAATGACAAAGCTGCAACCCGGAGGCTAAGGCAGCAAAGGCAACCGTGATATAGGGACGTGAAATTCCCAACCTGGCCTGGATGAGTTCGTGTTCTCTAAAACCAAAGAATGAATTTTAGGAACAAATGGAGGTTATGAGCAGAATATATTTATTGAGGGAAAGAAAGCTTCTGTCGGAAAGGGACAGAAGGGGGCCTGAGTGGGTTGCCCAGGAAGCTGCCTCTTCCAGGTTACCTTTATAGGGCAAAACCATGTGGGGCTGAGGTAGAGACAAAGGGGTCTCGCTTAGGCAGATGCAGGGTGGGACTAAACTATGGTCAATGAATAGGATTACAAGCACCATTGCTCAGGTAAAATTGATTAGGCCCAGGACCTAATGAGGTAGCGAGTCACGTAGCAAGCAGGCATGAATGTAAAACAGGACCTTATGGGGGGGCGGCGGTCTTCAGCCCATAATTCTTCCTGAGTAATGACCAATCCTGGCTGCCAGTCTTCAGGTTCGATTTACAGCAGGGGCCTGCATCCTTCCCACAGTTGTAGGGCGCCTGCCTGGCTGTTGTCATTTCCTTCGAGGGCCTGACCCTGTCTGACTGCCTACAATTTTCTATCTAACTCAGACTGCCTGCAGCAATGGCTCTCAAGACAGCGATGCCACGCCTCTTCACCCGGTTTTACT
Source organism: Octodon degus (assembly GCF_000260255.1). Lineage (NCBI taxonomy): Eukaryota > Metazoa > Chordata > Mammalia > Rodentia > Octodontidae > Octodon > Octodon degus. Next base: position 4,502,281 of record NW_004524646.1, read on the forward strand.
TCCTCGCTGCATGTCCGCAGGCCCAAGTGGAGAGGGAGAGTCTGTGTTTCTCAACATGGCCTTCACGTCCCTGTAAGTAATCCAGATGACTGCTATCTGGATCTTCACCGCAGAAGGAGGTTAATATTGTGCCTGCTGTGTGGCCTCTAGAAATTAGTGACCTTAAAGTCAACTGAGGGCCAAGGATATAGCTCAGTGGCATAAGCACCTGCCTGGCAAGCAGAAGGTCCTGGGTTCAATCACTGGTGTGAGAGAGAGAGAAGAAATTAAGTCAACTGAAAGCCATGAGACTAGAGTTCACCTAGCTTTTCCCCTCACGTCTCCTCCCAGTGATCAGAAGCAAAGTCGTGAGCTCTCCCTCCTAAGGGGTCTGTGCCTGGGGGCTGCTTCTATAGCTGGCAGCCAACTTAGATAAAAATATTATAGGCAGTCAGACAGGGCCAGGCCCTCAAGGAGACAGCACAGAAGAGGAGATGCCTTACAACTGTGGGAGGGGCGGACGCTCCGGCTGTGAGCCAGACCTCAAGACCTAAAGGCTGAACAAATGCTAAACAAGTAGCACTTGGGATTGATATTCTAAGTAGGTATCGATACCTGGAAAGACTCAAGTGAGTCACTAGCCCAACCCTGAACAGAAAGGGACCCTATCCCTCATTCCAACCCCCAACAGGAAAAGACCCTGTCCCATATGTAATCCCATTGGTTGACCACAGTTTTGTCCCACCTCCTGCCCACCTAAGCGAGTTCCCATTCTCTCCACCTTTGCCCCACATGGTTTTACACTATAAAAGTCCCTGGAAGAGACAGCTTCCCGGGGAACTACCCGCTCGGCCCCCCTCCTGTCCCTCTCTTGGACAGGAGCTTTCTTTCTCTCAATAAATATATTCTGCTCATAACCTCCGTTTATTCCTAAAATTCATTCTTCGGTTTTAGAGAACACGAACTCGTGCAGGGCAGGTCCAGAGATTGTTTTTCTCTATGTCATTTGGAGGTTCCTTGTATGGTTTGGAGCTCACCCACCCGAGGCCAGTTTTTCTCCCTGTATCACTTCTTCCTTCCTGATGACAGGTTGGCTCTCAGGAGGACCTTAGAAGCCTCCTTTGCACACGTGTCACAAAGGCCATGTCCCTTAGCGATGGTCATCCCCACTCTTTTTGAAGGTATCTTTCTTCTGATGAGGTTAAAGGATTTATGTCCTCAAAGGAGGGAAGAAAGACTAACTGGGAAATAACCCCAGGCTTGACAAGGCGTTGGCTATTACCATTGTTAATAGCTAAGTCATTCTGCTGCAGCTAACAACATCCTCTACAGAATCCTAACTTTTGGGCCATGTACTGGTTTGCCATCTACCTTAAGATCCTTGAGATTTTGGTGAAGTATTTCTGAATTCCAAGGATCCAGTTGGAACTCGAAACCTTATTTGACAATTTGACTTTTTGGGCTGTAAGTGAAATCTGTTAAATCAAGGATTGGAGACTCAGAAAAGCTGGCTGCAGCTCATGACAATAAATGTGGCACAGGGATGACGGTGTGCTGAGACCATTCTGCTCACCAGGCTGTGTTTCTTGGGCTGGGCCATCCTCTGCTACTTCTGGGCTGAGGCCCCAGGGAGGAAGGACTGACCAGCTGTCCAGCAACAGCAGCAGAGGAAAGTAGGCAGCAGGTAGTCCGAGTCCATCCCTACAGTCGTGGAGACCAGAGGGGGGCAGTCGCTCGTCTCTGCATTTCTGGATAGAAAAGTCTATTTCCAACTGAGTCTTACCTGAAAGCAGGCTCAAGCGCAGCCCGTGCCCTGAGCAGCAGACCTGGGTCAGATAGGATTCCAGGCCCCTCTGGAGAGGAACCAGCCCAAATCTGGGAGATCCCCCAGGGGCTGCTGTCATACTTCCTCTAGGATGGCCTCTGTCCAGGCACAGCTGTGGGGCTTGGGCCACAGGCAGCCTGGCTCCCCATCCCTGTATCTTCTGCCTGTTCCAGCCTCACTGACCTGGAAGGCACCTAGGGATGGGACCCAGGGGCAGGGGCTGCTCCACAGAAAGCTCATAAAGGGCCAGAGAATCAGAGGAGCTTGTGCCTTGGGCCCAGCCTTTTGGTCACGCGGCCCCTGCTTGGCAGGAATGGTTTAGCAGGAACCTGGCAGACAGGAAATTCTAGATGGGAAACACCCACCTCTGGACCTTCCAGGAGGGCTGTCCATCATCAGAAGGAGACTCTTTTCAGGGAGGACACAGCTTCCAAGGGGACAGGCTGTGCCTTTGAATCCGGAAGCACTCAGAGTTGCAGGGACCAAGTTTTGAAGGCCAGGGAGGATGCCCAGAGAGCAGGGGTGGGCACAGAGGAGCAAGAGAACCCAGGAGGGAAGGAGTCTGTGTAGGGATCCCTGGAGCCAGAGAGAAGCACCTTGGGAGACCTTCCTGGAGGAGTTGGCCTCACTCACACAGGGAGCCTGAGGGCCTGAGAAGACAAAGGCAGGCAGGGCTCAGAGTAGGGGTCACAGGAGACAAGTCATAGCCACCAGCGAAGTCACAGGGACCAATGAAGCCCAGCCACCCATGATGCAGGGCCCGCTCTGTCCAGCTGCTGGGACCAGGACTGGGCAGGGGAACAGCCAGACCCGGATGAAGGAAGACAGAGCGGGGAGACGGGGAGCAGCGTGGGGAGAAAGCAATGTGCATGGGCCCTGGCCCAGGTTAACAGTCTCTCAATTCCAGTGACGGGCAGGCTGCCCAGGCTGACTTACAGGAGGTCTGCTGCAGCCCCTCCCAGCCCCAAAGGACTGGAGACAAACCTCAGTGTGAAGGCCTTGGGTTCAATCCTCAGTACTCCCGCCCCCTAAAAAGAATCCAGCTGGGGAGGTTAAGGTGGTCACAGTCCGGAAGTCACCCAGCACTTGTGCCTGCTACTATACCTGGAGCGTGGCTTCCTGCCTCCAGGATTCAGATGGCTGGTGAGGGAGGCGGAGCCAGCTGAGCAGTCTCCCAGAATGCTGGGTCCTACCCTGCATCCCCCAGCAACAGGGAAAGTGACACAGTGCAGAGAACAGAGGGGAAGTCTCTTTTCCTAGTTTTGTCACAGCTGTGTCAAGTAGGTCATTTGACCTCTTTTGCCTCTTTGGTCATTTGTGAACAGGGACCTAAATGGTTCCTTTTTCATAATGTCATGTCTTAAGGACTAGTGTAAATTGCTCAGAACAATTCCCAGTATTGGGTAGTTACTCTAACCAATTATTACTATTATTATTATTATTATTATTATTATTATTATTACAGTATACAAACTCATACTGATTTCCTTATTCTGTGCACTGATTGATCATATAGCTCAACAAATTTAGAATCCATTGATAGAAACAGGGATCTTCAAACATGTTTCTCTTGTGCAGCCACAAAAACATTTTTCTGACACAAATTCCTTGACACATTTCAAAGTCAGCACCTAAATTTCATTAGGAGCTTACATAGCTTCAAAAGATCCATTTGCCAGAGAATTCTGAGTGTGGACTTACACGGTGTAAGCGGACTGCCTGGTGAGCGTTTACGTAAAAGTACACTTACTACCACGGCACGCGGAGTGCAAGCCCCCCAGAAGCGCTCCCCTCTCTTTGAACACACTGATCTGTCATTTTTGCTGCTTTCTGAAGAGTTCAGAAGTCTCTTTCATGCCTGGGAGTCTTCAGTGGCGCTGCCGTGGCTGCTTCAGAGCCCCGAATCAATGCCAAACCTTTTCCGTGGTTAGTTTCCCTTTGGGGAAGAGCCAGAGGTCGCAGTGCCAGCTCTGGTCAATAAGGTGAGTGAGGGTATGCTATAACGTCTTTATTAACCTGCCCTTTCATGGGTGGTGCTCAGCGGCCACATTCACTGTATCTTTTTCTTTTTTTTAATTTTTGTAATGTATTTGGTACAGCGTCTCAGTACATAGCTCCGATTTGTAGTGATCCTCCTGTTTTCAGCCTCCCCAGCACTGGGATTACAGGCATGTGCCACCCACCATGGCCAGCCTCCATGGCTGGCTGACTCAGCCTGGGGGGGGGCAGGGAAGGGGCACAGCATGCGGTACCTCGGATTGAACTCACTGTATCTTTTATCTTACCTCTAAAAGACATGAAAGAGGACTTCCAGCACTGTTTCAGAAAGCGGCAAGAGAGATGGGATAAGCGTGTGCAAAGAGAGGAGGAGGTGTGGTTTATGGTGACTCATGCCTGTAAGCCCAGTCCTCCAGAGATTGAGATAAATTCAAGGTCAACCTGGGCTACATCCTGCATTTAAGGCTAGTCTGGGGTACATAGCAAGCCCCTGTCTCAAAAAACATAAGATGGAAAAAAACAGCAATGCAAGGAGAAATATTCTGAGAGGGTTAATGGCAATGTCTTTTACTATAATCTGTTTTGGAGTTTTTGTTTGTTTGTTTGTGTTTTGTTTTGCTTTACTTTGTTTTATTTTGGTTTGTTTTTGTTTTTCTTTTTGTTTTGCTCTTTTTGAGGCAGGGTCTCACCATGCAATTCAGGCTGGCCTTGAGCCCACTTTGTAGCCCAGACTGGTCTGGAACTTGCAACAATCCTCCTGCCTCAGCCTCCCAAGTGCTGGGATTACAGGGGTACACCACCATGTCCCACCTACTGATCTCACTATGCAGTTCAGACTCACAGTGAACCTCCCATTTCAGCCTCCCCAGTGCTGGGATAACAGGCATGTGCCACCACGCCCAGTTTCGCTGGCTGGCACAGCCCATCCGGGGTTCTGGGACTGGCACAGCACGAAGTACTACAGAGCAAACTTGGGTCCTTGCGCTTGCCAGTGCTTGGACCACTGAGCTAGCTCCCCAGCCCACATTTTTTTTTTTTTTTTTTTTTGCGGAACCGGGGATTGAACTCAGATCCTTGCATTTGCCAGTCAAGCGCTTATCCTACTGAGCCATCTCCCCGGCCCCATACAAAGAGTCTGGACAGGGGCGTGAACCGGCAACCTTGCGCTCCAGAGCCCAGCGCGGAGACCGCTGTGCTAGGTCGCCACCTTCCGCCCACATTTTTAAAGCTTTAAACATTCACTGTGTGTTTTGATCACAACACACACACACACACACACACACACACACACCAATGTAATCTGTCATGATAGTTTGATATTTGCTATTATACATTTAAAAATTCTTTACATGGCCATCGAGATAGCTCAGCAGTCTAAAGTTCCTTCTTAGGCAAGTTTAGGCAACTGCAAAGGGACTACAGTTCAATCCCCAGCACCACAGGTTATGCCAGCCCCTCCCCCAGGGTGGGCTGAGCTGGCCACAAAATAAAATAAAAATAAAAATTATTTACACATGCTCTTCCTTGACTTTTAAATACTTGTCTTGTCTCTTATCTCCTTGAAAGCCATATTTCCACCCATCTCACACATAATTTTATCATAATGTCATGCATTTAATGCTTGAAAATGCTTTCTTGATCAACATCTCATAAATTTCTGCAAAGAATTCTATGCCAATAAGTGTATATTATTTATAACAAAATTTGTTATAATGTATTTAAATGTGATATATTTAAATGTATTTTATTTTCTGCGTGTGCCCTAAAATGCTCCTGGACTTTGAGCTACACATAAAGACTAGCACACGCTTGGTCAAATTGATATGGTGTATCGGCATGCAGGATAAGTTCATCTTTGAGAATTGAACCTTTATTGGAAAAGCACTTCATAGTGAGCTCCATCTCTCTATGAGTGACTATGATATTATCAAATGAAGTCAATGCCAATTCTATTCTTATTTCTTATAGATGCTGAGCTGAGACATCTTGTTCTTATAAATGGGAACGGAAACAATTTTGTAATAAAAAATGTTACTCCATTCTTTTAAAGCTTTCTGTATCATAAACCAAAACCACAACATGACTTATTATAAAGTCTATTATTCATAGCCTGGGTTATGTCTTTTTTCAACATGATTACAAGGAACTAGAGCATTTGACAATGCAGATTTTGTTTATTTTTGGCAGAACTAGGGATTGAACTCAGGCCCACTACCAGGGACCAAAGTAGAGCATTTCAGACATAGCAAAGCCCCCAGGATATCTTTGAATTGCTAAGCAAGAGCACATGCACACTGGATTGTTGTATGTTATGGGTCGGTGCCGAAAGAAACGACAAGAAGACCTGATGAATGTAGCTTCAGAGGTCTCACTGAGATTAGTCTCTCTCCAAGTGAGCCCGGAGCCTCAGAAGCATCTCATATTTATTGAGGGGCTAAGGCAGACTAAGGAATGTGCATAATTACCTAAGTGAATACAGACTACTATCTCTATTGACTTCCACCATTTGCCTAACACTAGGTTCACACAAATGCTAGCCGATAACATGCCAAGCAAGGGATCAAAGGACAGAGCGCCTGCAGGAGAAGCTGTTAGCTGCTGCTTTGGGTCCCAGCTTTCCAGAAATTTGCAAACAGAGAGCAACCCTCCTCGGGCTCAGTCCAGTGTTCCCTACTCTCTTGGGACATCAGGCTTTTGTCTTAAAACTATGTCTCTACACTGGATATCCCAGCCTGCTGTTTACCGTAACTTGAAACTTATTTAGGGTTCATAAGTATGCACTACATCCCATACACATACTTAGGATCAGAGTGGGACAGACGTGTGAGAGAAAGCCCCTGAGATGATTCAGTACCCTGTCAATCATTCCTATCAATCACACCTAGAAATCCAGTTGGGGGTTTGGGGTGTGACTTGGGGGCCTTTAAATTCCAAAAGCCTGATTTATCTGTGTTCAGTGCCTTTTGCTCTTCTGCTATCCTGGCACCACTTTTCTGTTCATGGCATAATTCTGATGCCACCCACTTGCCCTGAGCACACTTTGCCTAAATGGCTATCAGCAGATTAATAGATAAACTGTGGCACACATACACACTAGAGTACTATGTACATAAAGAAGGATGAATTCAAGTCACTTGCAGAAAACTGGATGGACTTTATGACCATAATGTTAAGTCAATTAGATAAAATATAGGTTTTTACTTATATGAGAAACCTACAGTATAAATAAATTAAAAAATAAAGTGAAGGAGATACACGAGGAGCCAGGGAGACAATTTTTAGAGATGAGGAAGGGAAAAGTGAAGCAGGGAAAATGGAATCTCAAATAATTGAGATATAATATGTGTGTATACCAATTCCCCAAAATGAATGCAATTATTGTGTATCGCAGGCATTTACCAATACATTTTTTCAAATTTAGTATCTCAGTATTCAGAGACTATAGGGACCGGGAGATGGCTCAGTAGCGTAAGCGCTTCCCTGGCAAATGCAAGGGCCTGAGTTCAATCCCTGGTTCTGCCAGAAATAAATTAAATAAATACATAAGTATTCAGAGACTATATTCTATGGTTTTCTTTTTTCTTTTTCTTTCTTTCTTTTTTTTAGGGAGGGGTCTACAGGGTGTTCAGGGTCTCACTACAAGATCAGACTAGTAGTGATCCACCTATTTACGGCCTCCCAAGAGCTGGGATTACAGGTTCGCGCCACCATGCCCAGTCTCAATAACCATCTCAGCATGCCCTGGGGGTGGGGCTGGCATGGCAGGCCTGGGGATCAAACCCCTGGCCTCTTCACCTGCTTGCAGGCGCTTTAATCCACTGAGATATTTGGCTGGCCAAAGGCTTTCAATCTTTTGACACTTACTGAGTGTGTTTTACAGCTTAGAGCATGGTCTATCTTGGTGCGTGTTTTAGCCATTGTTCCACATGTTCTTCTCTGGTTTTCTCTGTTGAATGTGTAGGTGGTCTATAGCATCTCAGTTCATTTTCTGATTATCGTGGGGGTTTCTTTTCCCTCCATCCACCTTTCTTGGCCTGAGTTTGGTTGAATTAAGTACCACTACTTCATGCACTTTCAGCAAAGCTTCCTTGCATCGTTTTGTTGTTTTTTTCTCTACAAATTGAAACAGAATCTTCAACTAATCACATTCTATTTTTACCTGATAGTATTTTACTTCAAAATCAACATAAAAGGGGCTGGTGAGATGGCTCAGTGGTCTAAAAGCACCTACTTAGAACAAGCTTAGCAAATCACAGGGACCAC
>NW_004524646.1:4511210-4512823 GCF_000260255.1 Octodon degus
GTGCTTTGGACCACTGATCTATCTCACAAGCCCTCTTTGGTTTATTTGAAAATGTATTTGTTTCTCTTTCACCTATATAAGATATTTTCTCTGGATATAGAACTGTAGATTAAGAATTTCTTTATTTTTTATTTTATTTTATTTTTTGTGGTACTGGGGATTGAACTCACGACCCTGTGCTTGCCAGGCAAGCATTTATTGTACTGAGCTATCTCCCCGGCCCCCAAAAGTTATTTTCTTTCTTTCTTTCTTTTTCTTTTTCTTTTTCTTTTTCTTTTTTTTTTTTTGCCGAAATCAGGGATTGAACTCAGGCCCTTGTGCTTACCAGGTAAGCGCTTATTCTACTAAGCCATCTCCCCGCCCCAATAATTTCTTTGTTTTAATACTTTAAAATTGTCTTTTGTTATGATTTGGATCTTAAATGGCCCCCACAGTCCTCTGTGTTGAAGGTTTGGTTACCGGCATGCAGGGCTGACCTCCAGGAGGCCTAGTGGACGGAAGTGAGGTCACTGGGGCGTGGCCTTCGCAGGGGATCTTGGGACCTTGGTTCTGCCGCAGCCTCTTCGCCTCTCAGGCACCGAGAGGTGAACAGTCCTCTTCCGCCGTGCCTTCTGCCCTGATGCTCTGCTTCACCATAAACCCAAAGGCAACAGGGATGAGGAAGCACGGACTGAAAACCCTGGAGCCAAGGAAAAAAACAAAAACCTTCTTCCTTGTAAATGGATTTTCCTCAGGTGTTTAATCACAGCAACAGTGACTTCACTAACACTGTTCTGTTGTCTTCTGGGTGGCGTCATTTTCCTTAGCGAGAGACTTGCTGTTAATCTCTTCCTTATTCCCCCCCCCCCCCCCCACTTCTGCCTTTTTATTCTGATTTTTCTATCTTATTGTCACAAGTTTGGCCATGATGCGCTTAGGCATCCTTATCTTTGTGCTTAGCCCCTGTGGAGTTAAGCTTTCTGAATCACTTCCTAGTTTTGTCTGGTTTTGTTTTTTCCCAAGTTTCAAAAATGTAGCTGATAGTTTTTCATTATTTTCACTGCTCTGTCTTCAAATTCACTTTCTCCTGGTATATCATCTGTTAGTCGCATTGAATGAATTTTATTATCTCATACTTTTCAGTGTCATTATTTCCATGTACTTTGTTTTTATAGCTGCAACTCTTCTGAAATTTCTAATTTTGCCAATCATTATAGTTGTGCTTTCTTCCAGACTCTTTAATATATTTAGCATAACTATTTGTGGTTTTCTTTTTCTTGATCAGAGGCTATATTTTTTATATGGCTTGTAATTTTTTAATTGCATTCGGGACATCATATCTAGGGATTATCCTTCAAGAGGTTAGTTACCTTGGATTTCTTTGTCCACAGCCTTAGTGGCTTTTAAACAGTGGTTTGAAAATTATGACCCATAGTCCAAATCTAGCACAAAATCTTTTCATACAAATCATGACATAATGTGTTTTGTTTTGTTGACATTTTTTATCACGGTTGAGGTGCACCTTAGGAGGGAGCTAGTATACATTAGAGTTGTGGGGTGCTCTTCAGAACAGCTTTTATGGGGCCAGCCAGATAGCTCAGCGGACCAAAGTGCCTACTTAGGAAGGCGCAGGG
>NW_004524646.1:4512923-4517773 GCF_000260255.1 Octodon degus
AAAAAAAAACAAAAAAAAAAAACCAATATGTATCAGAGGCTATATGTGCCCAGTAAACCTAAAATATTTTCCCTGTGGTCCATTACAGAATATTAGTCAATAGCTGCTTTATATGTGTATCATTTTTTGGTTTTTTGTTTGTTTCGCGATACCAGGGATTAAACTCAGGACTCTGCACTTGCCAGGCAAGTGCTAATTCTACTGAGCTATCTCCCAAGCCCTTATGTGTGTATTGTTTATCTGGTGATTTCTTGTTTTTCAACAGTAGAAAAGGTCCTCATCAACTTTCCACCTCTTAACCAGAACCAGAACTCCTTGTACTGTGGATATAATTTATATTTCCCTGACTTGTAAAGAGATCATGCAGTTTTTCACATTTTCATTAGAATTGTCTTGCATTAGTCATTTGAATAGCTTTCTTTTGCAATTTCCTTTAAATGTCTTGCATGAGTTTGTATTAGATGTTTGGCTTTCATAGATTTGCAAAGGTAATTCATATGTCTAAATCTCAGTCCTGTGTTGGTTAAACATATGGTGAATGGTTTCTCCCTCTCTGTATTGATTTTTCATTCTTTTATAATGTTTTGTTTAATAAAGGTCTTTAATTTTATTGTATTTAAGTAATATTTTCTTTTATGATTAAGTGCTTGTTTGAGTTTGGTTTAAGCTTATGGCCTTAATTTACACATCACAGGAAACAAAAGAAAGCCCAGTTGTCACGGTTGAGGTGCACCTTAGGAGGCAGCTAGTACACATTAGAGTTGTGGGGTGCTCTTCAGAACAGCTTTTATGGGGCCAGCCAGATAGCTCAGCGGACCAAAGTGCCTACTTAGGAAGGCGCAGGGACTGGGTTTTGATCCCCGTGCTGTGCCGGTCCTGACCCTGGGGCCCACTGAGAGGGTGACTGAGACTGGGCGTGGCGGTGCGCATTTGTAATCCCAGCACTGGGGAGGATGAAACCAGGAGAATGACTGCGAGTCTGAGCTGTATAGTGAGACCCTGGAACAACCAAATACATTTAAAAAAAAAAAAGATAAAAATAAAACTGGAATCACAACTCTACAATTTGTCACATATAACAAGTTCCTATGAGCAAGTTACTCAATGTATTCAAATTCTTAAAATTAATGCCAAATGTGTTATTATCATTGCTTTTATTTGCCTACTTTTCTCTGAATATAATTATAAACAATTCTAGATTTTTTTTTTTTTGAAGTTACTTGTTAGAGCAATGGTCTTTCATGGGGACAGTACTGCCCTCTCAGGGGAATTGGATGGTGTGGTTTTGCTCATGGTTCCGGCCCGTACCATTGGCTACAAGACAGGACAGCATGGCAGAGTGACACAGCGGAGGAGAAACCTGCTGGAGAAGCAAGAGAGTCAAGTAGGAGCCAAGAAGTGAGATAAACCCTTCCAGGTCAGGCCCCCAGTGACTACCTCTCCCAGCTGGACCCCACCTCCTAAGGCTAAGTCAGCGATAAGCCCCCATAATCCAGTCAACTTGCAAAAGCCCCATTATGATGGCATGAGGCTTTGGGAGGGCATCTAGACATAAGCCGTAACAGTATGGTTGTCACATAGACTGAATTTTCCAGGGATGCAGTCACGCTGCCTATCAGTAAGATGCTGCACTTTACTTTGTCCTGAAGGTCATTAAGTTATCCTCCATTTCAGAAAATCATGTCTCCAACAGCAGTGTCCTTTTTGGAACTTCAATCAGGCTGTATTTGCAACTTCACATTCATGATGACTCGACAGATATATGAAAATATAGATATATTTCTCTTTCTTTCTTTTTTTTTTTTTTTTTCTGTTGGCGGAACCGGGGATTGAACTCAGACCCTTGCGCTTGCCAAGGAAGCGCTTATTCTGCTGAGATGACTCCCCAGCCCCTAGATATATTTCTTTAAGCTCTATTTCAAAACATTTATTTTTATTAAAGTATGAAGAATTTTCAGTTGAATGTATTGTCTTAAACCCAAACTCATACAGAGGTAAAAAAAAAAAAATGGATTCATTTTATCATCTGATGTAAGTGTATGAGCATATACAAATAAATACAATATTTAACATATATCAAAGATACTATGGTATTAAAAATAATTTCCTGGGGTTGGGGAGATGACTCGGTGGAATAAATGCTTCCCTGGCAAGCCCAAGGGCCTGAGTTCGATCCCCAGTTCTGCCAAAAAAAATAAATAAATAAAAATAATTTCCTACCATACATTGTGTACAACTCCAATATATTATCTATGGATTTCATTTCAGAATAGTACAGGGCCTAAAAAGTATTTCTAAATTTCACACAAAAAGTGTAGCCATGGATTAGCAATCATACTGCTAACTACAGTCAGATTTTTAAATCAAATGCTAAATTCATAAGCATTAAAACACTATGATTTTGTTACTAAAAGATGTCAGGGAGCACAAATTCACAATGATTAGTTTTACATACTTCCCTAAGGGGTGAACAGAAGCTTGGGATTGTGGGGATCACCCTTGTGAGATTTCCCATTATCCCATTGGGATGGACCATCCTCTCCCACATAGTAAGACTGAAACTAAAACAGCTAAGACTAAAGATGCTACGGGGAAAGATCCTCATTAGCTTAAGATCATTGCGGCCCCTGAGTCATCTGACGATGCCCTTCTCAGCCAATAAAGGCTGAGGTTCTGTCCTGTGAATACCTGCTCTTCCTGGGCCCTCCTGCATTTCTCTCCTGCATTTTGTCTCCTCCTCTTTCTTTTCCACAAGGTGGGAGATTTGGGCTCACTGCAGGGACCTCCAGTAAGAAGAGATAGCTTTTTGGAACATAAAACTTCCCAAACTAATATACTGTTTTGGAATGCTATACACACCCATAGATATATACTAGAACGTACATATATGGACACACAGCATATGAGTTTTGAATATAAAAATGAAATATCAAATCGAAGATGAAATAACACATTATGAAAAAGATAGTGTTGGAACAAATGGTATAAATATGTAATGTACTCTATATTTACCAAACTAAATTTGAAAATTTGAAACTCCAGAACAAACCAAAGGATGATATATCTGATAGCTAGTGAGTGCAAATTTTTTTTTTTTTTTTTGAGATAGGGTCTCACTATGTAGCCCATGTTGACCTCGAACTTGTGTTGATCCTTCTGCCTCAGTCTCCCAAGTGCTGGGACTATAGGTGTGCACCACCACCACCTGGGCAGAAAACATTTTTAGGTACACAAAAACAAAAATGAACATGTAAAATAATGATAAATTTGCAAGGATACAAAAGCTTTTCTCTGTTTAAAAAATCATTAAAACAAAGCAACAGTTACAAAGAGAAAAACATAATAATAACAAAATGGAAACAAAAATTTTCAATGCCTGTAAGAATGGACTAAGACAGTTGCTAAATGACTTAATTCCTGTATATTAGTAACAAAAAAAGGACCGGCCAAGTAGCTCAGTGGATTAAAGCGCCTGCAAGAAGGCGCAAGGGCCGGGGGTTTGATCCCCAGGCCTGCTGTGCTGGCCACACCCCCAGGGTGCGCTGAGAGAACGATTGAGATTGAGTGTGGTGGCACACGCCTGTAATCCCAGCACTTGGAAGGCTGTAAACAGGAGAATCACAAGCCCAAACTAGTAGTGAGACTCTGAACACCCTGTAGACCCTTCCCTAAAATACAGGGGGGAAAAAGCCCCTTAGAAAAAAGCCCAAGTATATGAGAAGACAATTCACAAAAGTGGACTGTATATATCTAATAAATAATAATGGGGGCCTGCCCATTAGCTCAGCTGTTTAGATGCCTGCTTAAGCAAAGCAGTCAGGCTCACAATTCTGTGGTTTGATCCCCAGAACCTCATGCCTTACCAGACCAGCACTTAAGGCATCCTGAGTTGCCCCCCACCAAAAAAATCCATCTAATAAATAATAGTTTAGCCTCACTAGTAATAAAATGAAATGTAAATTAAGATAAGTCACAATCTTGAAAGACTGACTAATCAAGCAAGGAAGTTTTTTGGGGGTGTTGCTTATATATTTCTTTTGGGGGAGCTAGGGGTAGAAACTAAGGCCTCCTCCATACTAGACAAATACTTTCACCAAACAACACACTTGAGCCATCAAACAGGGAGAGGCCCCGCCCAGGCTCGTGCGCTCGGAGCGCAGGGGCGGAGCGTTGCGAGGGGCTAGGGCCACGCTGTCCCTAGGGCTGGGGAGAAGACTGCAACCACTACCCGGCAGGGCTGCATCCTAGAGCTGCGCGCCGGAGCCTCCGCCATGACTAGTGAGTCCCCTTCCCGGGCGGGGCTGCGGGGTACCCGCACCCCTCTCTCCCGCTCAGGGCTCCTCTCCCTGTTCTTCTCTCCGCAGCCCTGCTGGGAGCCGCCATTGGAGGAGGTGCGTCTTCTGACCCGCTGCCTGGAGTCCCAGAGCTGCCCAGCCTCGCCCTGAGCTGCCGGGGGATACGGGGACGCGTCCCGGGGTGCAGGGGATGGTCCAAACTGTCCGACCTGCGTCATTGCACCGTAGCATCTCGAGACGCGGAGAAGGCTAGGGACATCGCACCGCAGGCAGGGGACAAACCAGGCTGTCCGTGCCCAGTCGTCCCCACCTGGCTCCTTGCCCGCTTTCCACTTTTGCCTGGGACCCCGCACCAAGCTCAGAGCGCAGCCCCCAGAACTATCGGGGAGTCCGATTTCCTCCCCGGCCCGCACCGACCACCCTTCCTCTCCCCGCAGCTCTGGCAGTGTGCGCTGTGCCTTTCGCGCTGACCACTGCGGGCTTCACCGCGACCGGGATCGCAGTTTCCTCCGTGGCCGCGAAAATGATGTCGGCCGCAGCCATTGCCAACGGGGG
>NW_004524646.1:4519018-4520572 GCF_000260255.1 Octodon degus
GAAATTCACATCCTCCCCCAAAGCCTGTGTGGCTATTGCAGTGGACAGGAGAGGTTCACCCTGATCCCCAGGAGCCTGCGACCTCCAGAAGATTGGGTACTGAACCACACAAGTATGCAGAATTCTATGCCCCAGCAAAGAACACAGGAGGCTGGGGAGGGCCTGTTAGCCTGCTGGAGGGGTGCCCGCTGGGCAGGGTGTTGAGAGGCTCAGGAAGTCTGGCCTTGGAGGGTGGGGGCAAAGGGAAAGGTGTTCTGAGAGTAAGTAAGTCCTAGGGGCTCAGCAGGAGAGTTGGAAAGGGAAACAGAAAATCCAAAGCTTCCATGGCAATAAGGGTCAACAGCAAATACCTACAAGTCCCTGCGGAAGAAGGGAGATGTAGGCTGCAGCAGGATAAGGCTCCATAGTCCCTGCAGAGTGACCGCCCCCCTGCTCAGGAGCCCCATGCACAATATCATGCCTGTGCCAAGGCACCGCAGCCCTCAGGTAAATCACTCCAAACAGTGACATGTAGTCCCTGAATCTGCCATTTCTTGAGAACAGCCCCAATTTCAACTTTAAGATGTTCCTTCCTGGGTTACTTTTTCCAACTAGTAAATCCTCTGTTACCAAAAATACTGGAGAAACATGCGTGGCTGAAACTGCTGAACTACTCAGCACCCCATTTCTGCCCCAAATCTTTTCATCAACTTGAACTTGTTCTTTCGAGAGCAACAGCAGTGTCTACCCAAAGGATACTTAGAATAGTTTCTCACAACTTCCTTGGCAACTTCCATACTTCAGGGCCTATAGCAAGGTCTTTCTGGGACTGCTGGGAGTTTATAGGCTATGCCGTGGGCAGCAGCTTGACCACAGTATTTATTTTTCAAATGTCATTTGTTCCAATCTGCTTGTTCTGCTACTTTCAGGACTGTTCTGTGTCTCAGAAGTTGCCATGGAGACTTAGAGTCAGAGGGCAGGGCTCTGAGGACACAGAAGCCCTGTACTTCCTTTGTGGGTCCATTCAGTGAGGAAGTCAGGTCACCTCCACCCGCATCCCTCCTGGGCCCCTGTCACCCCTCAGCTCAGGACCACTCTGAACAACAGAGAGCAGCCCCAGGTTGGAGGACCTGAGAGGGAGGGTGACTGTGCGAGTTAGTGTCTTGCACGTGGAGACTCCGCAGCACCTTGAGAAGGTTCCCCAGCAGGGTTTCTGTCTGGAGGTGGCAATGAACTCCAGAGGAAAATACCACTGGAAGCCGCCTCTCATGCAGGGAGGAGGCTGGAACCCCCACACTTAGATGGAGATGTCCCAAGTAACCCAACCCGGTGGCAATCTGGCACAGTGGCCAGACTCCTCCTGACCGCCTCCACTCCACATGAGAAATGCAGAAGTAAACTGGAGAGCACCACCAGAGCACTGCCAACTTAGAGAGCCCAGGATGTGGGGCTGAAATCCAGGCAGACTACTTTTTTTTTTTTTTTTTTTGGTGGTACCTGGGATTGAACTCAGGACCTTTTGCTTGCCAGGCAAGCACTTATTCTACAGAGCTATCTCCCCGGCCCCAGAGTCCT
>NW_004524646.1:4521531-4527536 GCF_000260255.1 Octodon degus
TTCACTCGCTGCACCTGCCAGAGCCCAGCCGGTCCAGGGAGGCGGGGACTAGGGAGGGAGGTTTCACTTTCCCAGGAAAGCGAAACAGAAACCAGCCTCTTTCAGGTTGATAGGAAAATACAGCCAAGTAGAGAAACTGCTGCTTTAGTCGGCGGTTAATAGCAGGTGCTTTGCTGTCTTCATACAATTATTTACCAATGACATTTTATAATGACTTTTAAGGATTTTTACTGTGTTTGGAATACAACATACAGACATTTCATTTTGAGTTTAGAGTTTTTTTTAAAAAAAAAATTTATTGAGAAACAAATACAAATGAGACAGTTCCAAAACCGATTAGTGGGAGAGTTTCAATAATTAATACATTGCATATTGTTGTCTTCTTAGCGGTTATTCATAGTACAAGATGCAGACATGGTATCTTGTCCACAAACATAGTTTCTTTTTTTTTTTTATTGACATCAATGTCCGCCTTCTAAAAGGGATAATATTGCAGATTTTTAAATGTTCTTTTTTTAAATTCTTATTGAAGGTTAAAATGAATAGATATTTTATAACTGAGAAAGAGACAGGCAGAGGAGAAAGAATGACACAGAGTCAGAGATAGAGACAGGAAGAAAGAGATTGAGATAGATGCCTTGTAAATTACATTAAATATTCTTCCAGGGTGGTGTAAAAACCTAGAGAAATGGTTGAAGTTGTTAGAATACAGCCACCCCGTGGACGCCGTCTGTACTCCCTTAGGACGTCTTTTTCAAATGTGAGAGCAGTCGGAGTAATTTCACTAATGATACTGCTCAAATTCACAGAGCATGAAGGATCAAAGACGCTCTAAAGGTTTTTATTCAGATTAAATTACACACTGAAAAAGAAAAACATAATGCTCTTTAACACTGAAACTTGGAGCTATTTCTACCTAGATTTGGGATACATACATGTAATAAAGCAGCACCGAATATAGATGACATTGTTTATCAGCTGTATTTATTAAAGAGTGATCATGCATGAAACCTGAAAGTATCAGAAAGTCCAATTATTTTATGTTAAATTTTAAGAAATTTCTTTCTTTCTTTTTTTTGCAGGGGAAGGGCCTTTTTGAGACAGGATCTCACTATGCAGTTAAGGCTGATAACCCAGGCTGGTCTCTGATAGGTTCTGGCCCTAGTACAAACTGCTGAATCATTATTGTGGTCATCTAATATGGCTGAAGCCCTCAGAACAATGGCCCATCTTCCCCAAGACCTCCTCTCCCCTTCTTCTCCAACTCAGCCCAAGATGCAAGTTCCTTTCACCCTTCCTGCCACCGCAGGGAAGACCCCCAGTCAGTTTCTCAGAGATATCTAAACATCCCCCTCAAACTCTAACCCTGGAAAAAGGCCATAAAAGTCTCAGCTTCCCTTTGTTCCAGTTCAGAGAATCTCTTATCTTCCCCAGATTCGCTCCACATCCTCAAAGATAATAAAGCCCCTTTCCCTTTTTCTTTCTGCCTGTTTCTGTGCTATACCAGGCTCCTGAAAAAAAGCTATCAGTCTCAATTCCCAACGGTCCTCCTCTCTCATCCTCTCAAATTCTGGGATTACAGGTGTGCATCACCACCTCAGGCTAAGAAACTTTCTGATAAGACTAAAGAACGATATTAGAACAAAGGACCCATCTTTGCCTTCTGTTAGATCTTTCCATTGTTGTTTATTTTCCCTCACCATTAAAAGTGTTCATTTCTGTCATTTGCTGACAGTTATCTTTGAATAACTATTAGCTTTTTCTTCTTTCTTTTAAGTTGCATTTATTTTAACTGATGTATAAATGCATAAGGATTCTACATGTAAACGGTTAACAGAGTTTTGTGCCTTAATTGTGAAAAATTATAAAAACCCCTTGTGCTTCCTGTTATCTGCTCTAAGAAATGTGTTCTCGGGGGCTGGTGAGATGGCTCAGTGGTCTAAAGCACCTACTTAGAACAAGCTTAGCAAAGCACAGGGACCGCAGTTCAATCCCCCAGCCCTACATGCCAGCCAGCCCTGCCCCCTGGTGGGCTGAGCTGGCCACACACACACACACACACACACACACACACACACATACACACACACACACACAAATAAATAAATAAAATTTAAAAAAAGAAAAAGAAAAAGAAAAAGAAATGTGTTCTCCCTTTCGGCTCAAGGCCGTTCAACAATAAATAACTGTTTCTTGTCAAGGCAGCAAGCTAACACAAACTCCCTCCCTGACCATCTTCTGTAACATAGGCAGCTTAAGATGTACCTTATAAAAATATGCACTTATCACTAAGCTGTGAAAGACCTTTTAGTTATAAACAGTTTGCAGCTGTGTCAAATGAATGCAGTTCCTGTTGTTCTGCGCTAGATAACAAGTTTGCTTACCAAACTGGATGTGATTTCTGTTATAAATACCCCCTTGCTACCTACGTTCGGGGCCTGCGAGAGAAGTGGCTGACAGACCTGAGCTCAGTAAATAAAAGGCTCTATTCAAATTTCTATCTGGCTGATCTGGTTCCCATGCAGAGTTGACCCATAACAGTACATAATTTTGGGGTGGCATATGAGCTTTTGAGACAGGTATACATTTTATAAAGTTAAAGGGGCTGAGGAGATAGCTCAGTAGAATAAGTGCTTCTCTGGCAAGTGCAAGGACCTGAGTTCAATCCCCAGTTCTGCCAAAAATAAATAAATAAATAAATAAATAAAGTTAAAGTCAGGTTAAACATATCTCATTTATCATAGTTCTATAGCAAAAATATAATCTTTTCCACTAGCTTTTCCAGATGTGTGTGTATAAGTGTGTGTGTGTGTGTGTGTGTGTGTGTGTGTAGAACCTCACTGTACAACAGCACTCCCAAATTTCTTTTTTCTTTCTAACTATAACTTGGCACCCAACGATGAATCTCTCCCCATCCTCCTTACTCTCCCTGCCCCTGGAAACCATCCCTCACCCTCAGCTTCTGTGAGATCCACTTTCTTCATTGTACATATGAGTGAGGCCACGCATTCTTCTCACCTTTATGTACCTGGTTTATTTCACTTCACGTAAGAGCCTCCGGGTTGGGGCTGGGGAGATAGCGCAGTAGAATAAGTGTTTGCCTGCCAAGTACAAGGGCCTGAGTTCAATCCCTGGTTCTGAAAAACAAACAAACAAACAAACAAACAATCTCTGGGTCCATCCAAGTTGCATCAAATGACAGAATTCCGCTCATTTTTACAGCTGAACAGCACACCGTTGTGTACGTGTACCACAGTTCATGTGTTCATCAGTTGGTGGATGGCTTGCTTCGCACCTATTGTGAATGTGCAGACATTTCATCAACAAACTGGTTTCACCTTTCTTGGATAATTACCTAGAAGCAGGATTGCTGGATCGCACCGTCATAGGCAGCTAAGTTAGGGAGAAATATCATAGGCAGTCAGACAGAGTAGGCCCTCAAAGGAGCCAGGGCGGAAGGCAGAATACCTTGCCACTGTGGGGGAGACAGACATCTCCACTGAGAGCGGGACCTCAAGACAAAAGATGAAAGGAGCACACCCACGTACTTCCCCTAAGGATGAACAACAGTGATGGTATCCCAAATAGGTATCCATGGCCTGAGGAACAGTGCCTGCCTAGCAAGCACAAGGACCTTAGTTCAATTCCCTGCATAAACAAATAAATAAATAAATAAATAATAAGCCAGGGAGATAGCTCAGTGGAATAAGTGCTTGCCTGGCAAATGCAAGGTCCTGAGTTTGATCCCTGGTATCTCCAATAAATAAATAAATAAATAAATAAATAAATAAATAAATAAATATTGAGAAATACCTTGGGAAAGCCAGGAAGAGCCCCTGACCCACCTCTTTTAGACAAAGCCTCTGTGGTCCCTTGCTACATGACCTGCCTCCCTATTTGACTCCTATTTTATCAATGTTACCTGAGTAATTATGTTTATAATTTTATTGGTTGAATATAGTTTTGTCCCACCTCATGCCCACCTTGTGATGTCCCACTTTTCCCCACCTGGACCCACCTCATCTTGAAGTTTTGCTTTATAAAATCCCTAGAAAAGGCAGGTTTCTTGGCAACCTACTTGAGACCCCTTCTGTCTCAGACAGAAGTAAATATATTCTGCTCTTAACCTCCATTGTTCCTAAAATTCGTTTTGTTTATTTTGGAGAACATGAACTTGTCCCAGACATCTAGCATGCTTTGGGAGTTTCTTTCCCCTATAATAACACCAGCTCTAGTCTTAACATTTGGAAGCTGTTTTCCTCGTGGCTGTCGGAGCTTCCATTCCCAGGGTGCTCCAGGGGCTCCTTTTCTCCACATACTCACAAATTATTAATACTTTTTGTAATAAGAGAGCGCTGACAGTTGAGTGATGTATCTTACTGTAGCAATGTGTTGTATTTCTCTAACAATTCTGAAGTCGAACTGTTTTATTTTTATTTTTTTTAAAATTTATTTATTTATTTATTTGTGTGTGTGTGTGTGTGTGTGGCCAGCTCAGCCCACCAGGGGGCGGGGCTGGCTGGCACGTGGTGCTGGGGGATTGAATAGAGGTCCCTGTGTTTGCTAAGTTTGTTCTAAGTAGGTGCTTTAGACCACTGAGCCATCTCACCAGCCCTGAACTGCTTTAAATATAAGTTGGCCATTTATGTGTCTTCTATTTGTATATCTTCTTTGAATAAATATCTATTTATACTATCACCTAGCGCTTTGCTTTTTTTTGTTTTTTGCTATTGAGATTTTAGTCCTTCATATATTCTGAAGAACTAAACATAGAACCCTTGTCAGCTGCATACTATACCAATACTTTCTCTTCTATTGTGGTCTGTCTCTTCTCTGTGCTGTTTCCCTGGCTGTGCAGAAGCCTGTTAGTTCAATTAATGTCATTCATTTGTTTGATTTAGTTTTCTGTACTTTTCAGGTTTTGCCCAAAAATCCCTTGCCCAGTGCTTTGTCATTTAATTGGTGAATGGGCAGGTGCAGTGCATGTGAAATAGGACTAAGATTATATAACAAAAGTTAGTTTTAGTTTTTTCATGGAAACAAAAAAGTGAGTTTCAGTGTATTCATTCTTACAATGACGTTTAGTTTCTTAAAAAGTTCTCAGCGGTGGAACATTGTGCTAGAGACACCTCCAGTACTGGAGTACAGCAGGGAAAAAATACATTACAGAAACACCTATCTCGTGGAGCTCATGAAGCAATGCGGGCAAGTTGAACAGGACACATAACTAAATGAGCTCAACTTTTTCCTATTAGATAGGAGTTGCAGATCTCCAGCCCTAAAACAATTTTGGGTGCATAAATCCCTTATACAAAACAGCGTAGTAGGGGTTGGTGAGATGGCTCAGTGGTCTAAAGCACCTACTTAAAACAAGCTTAGCAAAACACAGGGACCAAGGTTCAATCCCCAGCACCACATGCCAGCCAGCCCTGCCCCCTAGTGGGCTGAGCTGGCCACACACACACACACACACACACACAAATAAAATAAAATTAAAAAAAAAAAAACAGCATAGTATTTGCATTTAACCTACCCACACCATCTTGTACACTTAAAAAATATCTCCAGGGCTGGCCAGATAGCTCAGCGGATTAAAGCACCTACTTAGGCAGACACAGGGACTGGGGTTCGATCCCCAACTTGCCATGCTGGCCCTGCCCCTGTGGTGCACTGAGACGGCAGCTATTGAGACTGGGCATGGTGATGCACACCTATAATCCCAGGGCTTGGGAGGCTAAAAACAGGAGGATCACTATGGGTCCAATCTGTGTGGTGAGACCCTGTAGACTCTAACTAAATTACATTTTTAAAAAAATGCTCAACACATTTGTACAGCCCAGGACACAATCAAGGAATGAAAAGCAATTTATAGAGTGGAAAGGAAATGTGCAAAGCATACACCTGACAAAGATCATGCAAATAATATCCAGATCAGGAAAACAATGGACACAACTCAATCATAGCAAAATCAGACAACACATATTAAAAGTAGTAAAAGGAGGCCC
>NW_004524646.1:4527636-4530842 GCF_000260255.1 Octodon degus
AAAAAAAAAAAAAAAAAAAAAAGTGGAAAAAGGATTCCAATAGCCATTTCTCTAAAGAAGGCATACAAAAAAAGAAAAGAAAAATGTTTAAGATCAATAAATCAGAAAATGTCGATCAAACCACACTGGCATGCTACTTCACATCCATTAGGATGGCTACTGTCAAAAAACCAGAACCTCAGACCGGTGATATAGCTCAACAGATTAAGTGCTTGCTTAGGTAAGTGCAGGGGCCAGGGTTCAATCCCTGGTACCACATGCCACACCGGCCCCCGCTCCTGGGAGCGCTGAGCTACCAATTGAGTCTGGGCGTGGTGGCACATGCCTGTAATCCCAGCACTAGGGAGGCACGAATCAAGAGGATCACTACAAATCTGAGCTGCATAGTGAGACCCTGCACACACACACACACACACACACACACACACATGCACACGTGCACACACACACACACACACAAACACACACTCACAAAACTAACAAGCATTAGCGTTCATGTGGAGAAATTGCAACTGTGTTGTTAGTGGGCTTATACAAAGCCATAAACACTAGGCAAAGCAAACAGTATGCAAATTTCTAAAACATTGCAAAGAGAAGTATCGCATGACCCAGTTGTTCCAAATCTGGGTGTATAACTAAAGAATTAAGAAATGCAAAGTGCCCCTAAATGGGAGGTGCCAGAATGCTGCCTTCTTTCTCTTAGTGAGGAGATAAAGCACTGCCTGTGAACCAAGAAGTGGGCTCTTTCCAGACAGTGAGTCTGCCTACACCCCCATCAGGACCTCACATCTCCAGAACTGTGAAAAATATATTTCTGCTTTTGTTTTTGGGTTTTTTGTTTGTTGGTTGGTTGGTTGGTTGGTTGGTTACTTTTTTGGAGACAGAGTCTCGCTAAGCAGTTTGGGTTGGCCTTGTGCTCACTTTTGTAGCCCCCGGGCTGATCTTGAACTTGCAAAAATCCTTCTGACCTCCTGAGTGCTGGGATTACAGGGGTGTACCACCACGCCTAGTTCTAGGACCTGCATGGCTTGCAAATTGGGGGCCGGCAGGGTGTGCCTAGATGGACCCGGGACCAGCACAGCATGCCAGGCCGGGGATTGAACTCAGGACCTTGTGCTTGCCTGGTAGGTGTTCATGCCTCTGAGCTATCTCCTCAGCCCCAGACACAGGGTTTTGAAGTGATATTTACATTCACATGGGTGGCAGCTTAATTCACAATTGTCGGGGACTAGGGAGATGGCTCAGTGGAATAAGTGCTTCTCTGGCAAGCACAAGGGCCTGAGTTCAATCCCCAGTTCCACCAAAAAAAAAAAAAAGCACAATTGTCAGGAGGTAGAAATGACACAAGTGTCCACAGACAGATGAAAGCATTTGTGACATGTGGTCTATGCATACAATGGAATACTACTCAGCCTTAAAAAGGAAGAAACCCTAGCCAGGTGTGGTGGTGCACGTTTGTGAGGCAGGAGGACTATTGCAAGTTCCAGAGCAGCCTGGGCTACAAAGTGAACTGAAGGCCAGCCTAACATGCATAGCAAGATCCTGTCTCAAAAAGACAAAGAAGAAAAAAGAAAAAAAGGGAGCTGGGGAGATAGCTCAGCAGCTTAAGTGTCTGCCTGGCAAGCACAAGGTCCTGAGTTCAATCCCCAGTACCAAAAAAAAGGAAGAAATTCTGACACATGCCATAACATTAATGACCCTGAGAACACGATATGAAATGAACCAAATTAGTCACACAAAGACAAATACCATAGGATTTCACTTGTAGAAGGTGACTGGAGTAGTCAAATTTCAAATTCATAGAGAAGAAGAGATTGGTGGACACCAGAGGCTGGGAGAAAGAGGGAAAGGCATTTGCTGTTTAATGAATACTGTGTTCTTGATTTGCAAGAAAAAATTTCTGAGATCCTTTATGTAAAAATGTGAATATGCTCAACAGTGATGATTTGTACACTTAAAAATAGGGAAGATGGGGGACCCGGGAGATGGCTCAGTAGAATAAGCGCTTCCCTGCCAAGCACAAGGGCCTGAGTTCAATCCCGGGTTCCAACAAAAAAAAAAAAAAAAAAAGGAAAGATAGCAAATTTTGGGTTATGGGTCAGTTTTGCCACAATCAAAAGGCGGGGTATGGAGAGACATTTTCATTCCAGCACCTCTTCCTGCTCAGTGGGGCTGAGCCCCTAAGAGGAGGGTGAGGACAGTGATCAGATCCAAAGGGACAACAGAATTTCCTGTCGACATTCAGGCTTTTAAGAGAAGAGTGGGTGCTGTTATGGGTTCTCAACATAGAAACCAGACCAGAATCCAAAATTAAAATTTAAATATGAGCCTTTTATTATTGGGCCGGGAACCACTTGACCATACTCATGCAGGAGAGGACAAATAGCCAGGAGCCTTAGAAGTATAGAGGTTTTAAAGGTAGAAATCACTGAGACTGATTGAATCGTGTTTGGCAAACAAATTTGTCATTTAACGTAGTACAGTAACTTTTTTTTTTTTTTTTTGAGGTTACCAGGGATTGAACTCAGGACCCTGTGCTTGCCAGGCAAGCACTTATTCTACCGAGCTATCTCCCTGGCCCTAGAACAGTACCTTTAGGGACAGCGTGACCATTACTCAGCATACATTTTTTCTGGGAACATTGTTTTCTGGGAACTCTCAGTCTATTGATGATTTATCAGTGGTACACCAAGCCTCCTTGTGGTCTTACAAGGAAGCAGGGTCACAGAAAGCTGAGCAGAGTAATTTTTTACATTTAGTTTTACATTAACTCTTCACAGATGTGAAGATTCCTGAGATGAGTTCGATGCAACAAAATGGTGCTTTTCATTAGAATACAATATATACTGTGATGGTGCGGGACATCAGACTCATCTCTTATTGACAGAATCAAGCATGTGCCAACCACAACCTGAAGAAGTGAGGTCTTCCTTGCCTCAAGGTTTTGGAGTTTTGGCCCATGATGGGCTGGATCCACACAGAAGCATCATGGAGCAAGGGGTCAGTAGAGCAAAGTTGCCCAGTTCACAGTGGCAGGAGGAGCAGCGGAAGAGCCCAGCCAGAAAGGGAGCAGCCGGGCAACACAAAAGAGATGTGCTGGAAACATACTGTAAAATGTTGGCTTTTAAAAAATTTATTGGGGGGCTGGTGAGATGGCTCAGTGGTCTAAAGCACCTACTTAGAACAAGCTAAGCTAAGCAAAACAC
>NW_004524646.1:4536447-4538578 GCF_000260255.1 Octodon degus
GTTGTGTCAACTGGGACAGCCATTGTGGCCAAAATAGCGGGCTTGTAATAACTCCAGGCCCTTGCTTGAAGAGGAGAGGATCGTGGGAGCATAGGTTGGTGTCCCACAGCTCGGCTCACCCAGCAGGGGATCAGTCCTGAGTCTGCAAGGCACCAAATGCTACATCCCTAGGAAAAGAAGGAATAAAGTGAGCTTCCCCAGCCCTCGTCTGTTCAGTGCTGTTTCTTGTGTCGTGCATTGCTTGGGAAAGGCTAAGGCTGAACGGAGACCTCCCTGGTAGCCAAGGGCATGTGAGGCTCGGTTCCTTCTCTGATCGTATAATTACAGGGTGACGCTTCCTTGGCATGTGCTGAGCTGGAATGGATCTCAAGGGAAGACAAACTGGACCCTGCCTTGCCACTGACTCTACAGAACTCTGGGCAGGTCACCTCTTCTCTGGGCTTAGATATGTCATTCTCTACATGGCGAATTGAGGGGCCAGGGAGATAGCTCAATAGACTAAGCACTTGCCTAGGGGGCCTGCCCGTTAGCTCAGCTGTTTAAGTGCCTGCTTAAGCACAGCATTCAGGCTCAAGGTACTGTGGTTTGCCCCCCAGATCCTCATGCCTTACCAGACCTGCCCTTAAGGCATCCTCAGCCAGAGGAAAAAAAACAAACCTTTAGAATAACTGCTTGTCTGACAAGCACAAGAGGGTGAGTTCAATCCCTGGTTCCACCAAAAAAAAAAAAAAAAGAGAGAGAGAGAGAGAGAGAGAGAGAATTGAAATAGATGAGTGTGTAGGGGCGGTGGGAAAGGTAGGGTGTGGTGGCCGTGGGCATCCTGTCTGGAGTCATTTGCTTCCAAACTCAAGTGTTGGTTCCTTGCACACTTACTTGCACACCAGCTATACACCTGGTGGCACTTTCTCTGATTGCTCAGAAATGTCCCAAATGGCAAAGCTCAACCCTTCCACCACACACAAAATCGCAATTGGCTGAGGTAACTGACCCTTGTCCTCCATTGCCCTACTTAAAGCTGTCCCCCTCCCAGAACAAAGATGTATCAGTTTAGCTTTTCTGTTGCTGAGATCAAATAGTTGACTTTTTTTTTTTTTTAATGTATATAGTACAAGGTCTCCCTATGTAGATTGGACTTGTAGTGATTCTTCTTTTTTCAGCTTCCCAAGCGCAGGGATTACAGGCGCACACCACCACATCCAGGCTCAATCACATCTCAGTGTGCCCTGGGGGTGGGGCCAGCACGGCATGCCAGGGATTGAACCCCACACTCTTTGCTCTCCCTAAGCACTTTAGTCCTTTGAACTCTCTGGCCAGCCCCAAATAATTAACTTAAAAGAGGTGGTGGTTTGTTTGACTCATGTTTCAAAGGGTTTAGTTTGGAGTTTGTCAGCATCTGTTACAGTTTGTGTCTAGATGCCCCCTACACACACACACACACAAAGCCTCATGGAATCATGGGGTTGGCTTTTAGAGTTTGTGATTGTTTCATGGTCCTAAACTGGGATTATGGGTGTGAGGCTACCCTCAGGCAGGTGGCCCGCACACAATACAAGGAGGAAAGGAGGCTGGTTCTCTGCCTCCTCCATTTTGCTCTTGTTGCTTTTCCTGTTTTCCACGCCGTGACCTGCTGCCCTCTGCCCTGTGCCGCCCTGCCTTGGAGCCAGCTGAGTATGCCCCGGGACCTCCATGAACTGTGAGCTAAATGAACCTTTCCTTCCTTCATTCTGGAGTCAGGAATGTTGACCCAGCAATGAGAGAAAAGGAACCAAAGCAGCCCTGAAGGAGAAGCATCATGGCGAAAGGGCTTGGGCACGTGGAGGAGAGCTGCTCTCTCATGGCGCCTGGGAAGCAGCAAGAGCAGGAGGGAGGCCGAGTGCAAGGGCCAGGGACCACGGAGAGCGCTCACGCCCACACCGCGGCGAGCCACGCAGCACACGCAGGGGTGCTGGGGCTCACTATGCTCTTTTCTAGCTCTGTGACTGATTACTCCAGATACTTCCTCCAAGTGAAACTCTATTGTATTGGTCTGCTGTGACTAGTTTATTTCACTCTGTGTCATGGCCGCAAAGCCCATGCATGTTAGAGCTTGTGTCAGAATCATCTTCCTTTGTAGGGCTGAGTACTGTGCTAC
>NW_004524646.1:4539293-4540013 GCF_000260255.1 Octodon degus
AGTTAGGGTGAATGGTTGCTCGTAGGGCCTGGGAGAGCAGGAAGGACGAGACTGATCAATGGGGACTAAGTCATAGTGAGAAGTAACAAGTCGTCTGCGCCATTGCGCAGTGAAGTGAATACAGTTAACAGCAATATCTGGTGTATTTCAAAGGCTAGAAGAGGGGGCTTGCGGGTTAGCTCAGTTGTTTAAAGTGCCTGCTTGGGCAAACTCAATCAGGAGCAGGGGACCAAGGTTTGATCCCCAGCTCCACAAGCCATCCCAGACCTACCCTTAAGGCAGCCTGAGCTAGCAAAAGAAAAAAAATCCTTCTCAAAGGCTAGAAGAAAAGATTTTCAGCACTTTACCATAAAGCAATGCTAAATGAGGCAATAGATACGGACAACCCAATTTAAACCTTATACTATGTATATATAAATCAAACATCAAAGGATACCTTATTACTTAGGGTAATCTTTCTATTTTTTAGGTACCAGTTAAAATGAATTGAATTTCAAATGTAACCAAAGGTAGAGTAGAAAACTTTTTATTTTATTTTATTTTACTTTATTTTATTTTAGGGAAGGGTCTACAGGTTGTTCAGCGTCTCCCACCAGATCAGGCTCATAGTGATCCACCTGTTTACAGCCTCCCAAAAACATCACCGTGGGCCTTCATCTGTGGCAGTCACTGGATCTGGTAGGATGTGGCCTCTGGCTCTTCCCACAATCAAAATCACCA
>NW_004524646.1:4540113-4546425 GCF_000260255.1 Octodon degus
AAAAAAAAAAAAACAAATTTTATTGCCTTGAGGGCTGGGGAGATAGCTCAGCAGCATAAGTGCCTGCCTGGCAAGCACAAGGTCCGGAGTTCGATACCTGGTACCATATACTGCACCAGCCCCAGAACAGTCAGGGTGGTGCACAGCTGTAATCCCAGCACTGGGGAGCTGAGACAGGAGGATCACTATGAGTCTGAGCTACATAGCAAGACCCTACACCAAAAAACAATAAAATTAAATGTTGAAAATGTATTACCTTGAGAGACACATTGCCATTAGTCTGTCTTAAAATACTCCCACTTTACCCCATCCACCTACCACTCTCTGAAGTATTTTACCTTGCCTCTTTTTTTTTTTTTTTTTTTTTTTTTTTTTTTTTTTTTTTTTTTTTTTTGGTGCTGGGGATTGAACTCAGGACCCTGAGCTTGCCAGGCAGGCGCCTATTCTACTGAGCTATCTCCCCAGGCCCTGCCTTTACCATTTTTGAGTGTACGATTCAGTACTGCTAAATGTATTCACATTGTTATAAAAAGGATCTCCAGAAGTTTTTTCTTGCAAATCTGAAACTCTGTGCCCATGTATACCTTTTCTTCTGGCCTCAGATGCCCACCATCTATTCTACTTTCTGTCTCTATGAATTTCACTACTCTAGGTACAGTCATAAAAATTAAATCCTGTACCCAAGGGCCTGAGTTCAATCCCCGGTTCCGCAAAATAAATGAATAAATAAAAATAAATTAAATCCTATAGTATTAATAGTAGTACTTAATCCTGCAGTAGATGCCATTTCAGACTAGTTTATTTCATTTATTATCATGTGCTCAAGGCCTGCTTATATGTCGGTGTTTGTATAAGAATTTCCAAAGGGCTAAGTAATATTCCATTCTACGGAGAGACTGGTTGGCTTAAGCTTTCACCAACCACGGGACACTTGGGTTGCTTTTGTCTCTTGGCAATTATGAATAGTGTTACCCTGCAGATGGCTAGAAGGATGGATGTTGAGTACCTTTGCCATAAAGCTATGATAAATGTTTAAGATGATGGATATATTTATTTAACTCAATTTAATCATTACGCAATATATACGTTGTTAGGTTTTTTCCAGTGCAGCTTTAGAGACAAAAAGTAAAGGGAGGCCTTTAGTGAGGACAGAGAGAGGACCACAGGAAAATGGCAGGGACCCTGACCTGTGACAAACAAAGCTAGGGCTGTGTGGACCTTTGATAGGGGCAGAGTTTGGGGCCAGGCTCAGTGATGTGAAAGGGGCTGGCTGGACTTTTGTGGTGCACAAGGGAAGAGTAAAGGAAGGTGTATTCAGGGCTGAGTGGAGAGGATGGGGGTGGTCCTTGGGAAGATAAGCTGTTGTTCGGGGCTTGAGCCGTGTTAGAACACCACTGTGGCAGTCAGCAGTTCATAGTGCAGCCAGAACCTATCGTGCATGTCCCCACAGTGCGCCTCCAATCTCCTGGAAGGTGAAAGGAAGGGACAAAGTGGCAGTGCAGTGGGAATCCAAGATGGATGCTGGTTCATGAGAAACAGAAAGCCAGGAGGCAGCCAGAGCCGGGGCAGTTATTGATTGAGGAGGGGGTTATGGGATGGCTCAGTGGGTGGCGATGGTCTTATGCTGAGGAGGATCTTGCTTTGGAGTGTCTTTAGTCTGAGCAGTCTTAGTATTAGTCTTACTATGTGGGAGAGGATGGCGCAACCCTCATAGGATAAAGGGAAATCTGTCAAGTTGATACCAGAACTCCCAAGCCTCCGTTCATCCCTTAGGGAAATATGTAAAATTAGCCATTGTGAATTTGTGGTCCCCACTATCAGAGCATCACAAGCCACCCCATAAGTATATAGAATTTATTTTATTTTGTGGTACTGGGGATCAAACTTGAGAACGTGTGATTGCCAGACAGGTGCTTATGCCACTGAGCTGTATCCCTGGCCCTAGTACATACAATCTTTATGCTTTTAGATATTAGTTAAGATTAATGTACTTATTTAATTTATGTATTTGGTGCAGGTTCTCACTAAACAGCTCAGACTTGTGGTGATCCTTCTATTTTCAGCCTCCCTAACTGGGATTACAAGTGTGCGCCACCACACCCAGTCTCAGAGGCCAGCTCAGTGCGCCCAGGGTTAGGGACTGGTGGGGTATGTGGTGCCAGGGATCAAATCCCCATTCCTGCACTTGCCTAAACAAGTGTTTAGTCCACTGAGCTATCTCACTGGCCCTAAAATAAATTTAACTTAAACTTTAACAAAATAAAGAAAAAGCCAGGCATGGTGGTACACACCCATAATCCCAGCACTTGGAGGCCTGAGGCAGAAGGACCATCTGGAGTTCCATGTCAGTTTGGGTTGCATAGTGAGTTTAAGACCAACCTGAACTACATAGCAAAACCCTGTCTCAAAATAAATAAACAAACACAAGTAAAAATAAATAAATATTTTTAGAATGAAAAAGAGAAAAAAAAAATGAAAGTTTCTTCAAAGAGGCAAATATCTGCAAATGCCAAAGAAATGAAAGTTCTATTGGTGACAGAAAAAAACAATGCAAAGATTGATAGCAGAGGTAGAATAGTGTGGTGATTGGCCTTGTGTCAACTTGAGATGTCAGAGTTTGGCTGGCTTGGCTAGGTGACACCACGCCCTGGGGCCTGGCAGCCTTGCCCTAGAGTGACTCAGCACAGAAACATAGATAAAGGGGCTGAGGGGGACTTCGGCCAGCCTTACTGCCTCAGAGAGCAGGGATCTTGGCACCAGCCGCCAGCACTTCCTCGGAGGAGCTCTGGTCCTTGCAGTCAATGTGGAAGGAAGAGGGACAGGCTTGATGCACGCCGCAGCTGCTGCACCAACTCTGCTCGTCCTTGCTTTCTCCCACTATGCACTGCTGCCGTTTGCCTGGGAGCCAGCCAGGTACAGACTGACACTGCCACAAACTATGAGATAAAAAAAGCTTTCTTTCCTTCATTTTGAGTGTCGGGTATTTTTCCCAGCCTTAAGTGAAAAGAAACAGAGAAGTAGCAATTTATTTTTTTGGGTAGTAATCATATACAGAATTATTTCTTCCATGTTCTCATTTGAAAACTGATATTCTGGGCTGGGGATAAAGCTCAGTGGTACAGAGCCTGCCTGGCAAGCATAAGGTTCTAAGTTTGATTCCCAGGACCAACAAAACAAAACAAACACCAGGTTCTAATGGTGTAGAGAATGATTTTACTTTTTTTTTTTTTTCTTCGGAACCGGGGATTGAACTCAGGCCCTTGGGCTTGCTAGGAAAGCACTTATTCTATTAAGCCACCTCCCTGGCCCCTAGAGAATGATTTTACAAGAAATTAATTTATTTTAATGTCTACAATTTCTCTAGTTTTTTGACACCCCTCTCTGAGAAAATATTTAATGTTATTATTTGGCAATAATCAATTGTGTCTCTCCATGCTTCTGGGCCCTCACCTTTCAGATATAAAATAATGCTTACTCATTTTAACTTTGAATTGAAATTATTAAAAAAAAAAAAAGACATGAAAAATGCTGAAGTTTTGTCCTTTAGAAAGCAGTTAATGTCATTAATGTGTTAGGAGGAATTTTTTTCTTTTTCTTTCTTTTTTTTTTTTTTTGGCTGGCTCGGAATGCCTTCAGTGCATGTTTGGCTGCCTAGAGTTGTGGGGATTGAACCACAGCAACCTGAGCCTTACTGCTTTGTTGAAGCAGCCACTTAAACAATTGAGCTAAGAGGCAGGGCCCAGAAGGAATTTTTTTTTTTTTCTCCCAATGCCTTCAGGGCAGGTTTCACTGGCCTGACTGCTTTGTTGAAGCAGCCACTTAAAAAACTGAGCTAAGGAGCAGGCCCCCATAATGGTGTAGGCAGTTGAGCTACAGGAAAATCTAGGCAGTCAGACAAGCCTGGACCCTCAGAAGGAGCCAGTGTGGATGACAAGATAGCTTATATCTATGGGAGAGATAGGCACTCCTGGGCCAGACCTCAAGACAAAAGAGTAAACAGATGCACCCACATACTCCCTGGGGATGGCATTAGGGATTGATATTCTAAATAGGAACTAATCACCTTGTAAAAGCTAGGAAGAGTCACCTATCCACCCTCTACAGGAATTGCCCCTATACCTATTCACGCCCACTTGCTACATGACTCATTTCGCCATTTGATCCCCATTTAATCAATTTTACCTGAGCAATCACGCTTGTAATCTTACTGGTTGAGCATAGTTTTATGCCACCTCTTGTGGGAGCTCTCATGTTTTCCACCTTAGAATACCTTACCTCATGGTTTTGCTCTATAGAAATCACTAGAAAAGGCAGATTCCTGGGCTACCCACTCGGGACCCCTGCTGTCCCTCTCACGGATAGAAGCATTCTTTCCCCCAATAAATACATTCTGCTCCTAACCTCTGTTATTCCTAAAATTCATTCTTCCATTTTAGAGACTATAAACTCAGCCCAGGTATCTTTCAGCGGGGGAGTTTCATTCCCCTACATCAATATCACTATTGTAATAAAAATAAATTCTGGAAAATATGAAATATCTCTACAATATATTTAAACACCTGTAAGGATGCTTAAAAGTCATTACATTCTGTCACTGATAAAATATTGGAAATATGACAAGGCATCTTACAGTACTGGACAATGAACAGGGAGGCCAAATTCTGTTTCTACAATAATGGGATTTCCTCTGCAACCAGGAAAACAACAAAGATAGCCCTGTGGACTACAGAGAGAGAGAAAAAAATAAGAAAAAAATTTTTGAAAGTTTCAGTTTCCTGAGAAAAGGAAACTTATCTGATTGGTCTGAGGCTTTCCTGGG
The DNA here is from genome assembly GCF_000260255.1 of Octodon degus. Taxonomy (NCBI): domain Eukaryota; kingdom Metazoa; phylum Chordata; class Mammalia; order Rodentia; family Octodontidae; genus Octodon; species Octodon degus. The sequence goes on from NW_004524646.1 coordinate 4,544,933, forward strand.
CTTGCCCTGCAGCCAGAGTGAAGCTACATAAACATCTGCTGCAGCCAGACCTCTCAAGCCTGGCAAGCAGGTGAGTGTGAAGATGGCACAGGAGCAAGGTGTGTGTTAGGAGGGACAAAATCAGCCAGCACAGACAGCCACCTTATTGGAAGCAGCTGGACCTGGCTCGGGTCTGGCATGCCGTGGAGCAAACCCCATATTCTCTCTCAGCTGGACTGTTCCCACACTTATCAAATGAGGATAGGATCCCAGCTCTGACACTGAAGAGGTGATGCAAAAGCAAAGACCTACCAATTCGGCCGAGGTCTGTGCCTTGACAGTGTCGTTGGTTCTGACTTAAAACAGCTCCAGTCACAGAAAACACAAGACACAAAGCCCTGAAGATCTCGGAAGGCAAACAGCTTTATTTCCTCTAGTGGACTGGTGGGAATGTCAGTTCCGAATCACCAGCCTCTTCTTGGGGTTCAACAGTCACTTCTATAGACTGTTGGAAGGAAGTGCAAAAGGAAGATAACAGGCTATTCCACAGTTATGTCACATAATGCTAGGCAGAGTTATGCCCAGCAAGTTAATTGGGGGTTACTAACGACCAACAGGGAGGTCAGGGCTAGGGAGAGCAGGAGTCAATCACTGTCTAGGACTGAGCCAGGTCTTTCTCTATCCGGGAAATCTCTGAAATAATCTAATAAGATGCACTGTCTAGCTGAGCACTGGAATGCAAAGGCTGGCTGGATTTTGTTATTCACTCATTATGAGAACAGGCCCGGTGTGTCCATCTGCTCCCCATCCCCCCCATCTCCTTCCCTCCCTTGGCCTTGAATCTAGCCTTTAGGGATACTATTTTAATTTTTTTTCTTTTTTTTTTTTTTCAGAACAAGGGATTGAACTCAGGCCCTTGTGCTTGCCAGGCAAGTGCTTATTCCACGGAGTCATCTCCTCAGCCCCAGGGGATACATTTTTGAATTGCCTTTACACTCCGGCAGATTTAAGGGAGTCCCAGAAGTGTCTAAACGGGGATGTGCGCGTGGGGGGGATGGGAATGGGGTGTGGGGAGGAGATTACTCAGTAGAATAAGCTATTGCCTGGCAAGGGCTGGGTTTTGAGTTCAATCCCTGGTACCGAAAATAAATAAATAAAAGAAAAACAAAAGAAAAAATAAAATGTGATCACTGGGATATCAGTGAAGAAGAAAGCAGCCATCTGTGGTAAGTAAAATCTCCTGAGGTCCTGCACAACCTGATATGCACACCCCCGCACCAGGCCTCCAGAGCCTCCAGCCTACCCTGGTGCCTTAAAGAATTTTCAGATCAGTGGATGATTAGACAGTTCTGGATTCCCTCTCCCACCAAAGCACCACCCTTTTTTGCAGGCTTGGAAAGCCTCACGACGATGTTGCCATGGAGTTCCTTGGAACAGGTGCTCTGGTCTCATCCGTAGGTGCTAAGATAGCATCAGCAGTGACCTTGGCTCAAGTTGGTGGCGCAGCCACTGGC
>NW_004524646.1:4555080-4559889 GCF_000260255.1 Octodon degus
CATAGTGATCCTCTTACTTTCAGCCTCCTCAGCTCTAGGATTACAGGCATGGTCGGTGTGGCATGTGGTGCTGGGGATCGAACCCTGGTCCCCATGCTCGCCTAAGCAGGCACTTAGTCCACTGAGCTACCTGGCTCAGAACTGTAATATATTTTTTATGTAATGTATATATTCAGTGTGTTTTTCAATCATAACAGGACATTTCTTGTTGTTGTTGTTTTTGACTGAGAATTGAACTCAGGATTTGTGCTTGCTGGGCAGGTGCTTGTATAACTGAACTATATTCCTAGCCCCAGGACATTTCTTATTTTTTTCCCCCCTGTATTTTAGGGAAGGGTTTACAGGGTGTTCCGATTCTTACTACTAGATTGGACTGGTAGTGATCCACCTGTTTACAGCCTCCCAAGAGCTGGGATTACAGGTGCCTGCTACCACGCCCAGTCTCAGTTGCTGTCTCAGCATGCCCTGGGGGCAGAGCCAGCATGGCAGGCCTGGGGATCAAATCCCGGCCCCTGCATCTGCTTGCAGGTCCTTTGATCTGCTGAGCTATTTGGCCAGCCCCACCCAGGACATTTCTTAATCTTGTTTAATGGACATGTTGTCACCAAAAGTCATGAATGTTTGCTCTTAACCATGAACTTGAGTGGCTTGAAAGATGCACGGAGATGAATAAAGCACCCTTCCAGGCCTGCTGGATGGGCCTTGGAGGCATCGCCTTGTGTCCCATGCCTGGGCTCTGGGCCCTTTTGCTTAGCTCTTTTTTTTTTTTTTTCAGAACTGGGGATTGAACTCAGGCCCTTACGCTTGCCGGGGAAGCGCTTATTCCACTGAGCCATCTCCCCGGCCCTTGCTTAGCTCTTAACTGGTCTGTTTCCCGGATCTCGTGAGGTGAGCCGCTTACTCCATAAGCCCTTTCTGCCGTAATGCTTCTTACCTGAACCTCACTCTTTAAGGCTGTGAGACAAGTAAGCCACTTCTTCCTTTGAGTTGTAGGGACCAGGTATTTGCTCCCAGCACTGGGGAAAGCTGGCTCATCTGGCCTTATTTGGGGAGGGGAGTAAAGGTAAGGAGGCAGAGCCTTGAATCAGAGTGATTTAGGCAAATTCAATTATTTTGCTGGCTGACCAGGCAAGAAGACATCGGTCAGTGAATGACCCTTGACTTTGCATCTGCTGCAGCATTTCGGCATCACTTGGGAAAACACTACCGGGTACTCAGAGAGGATGGCGCTGTCAGTGGGCAAGGACCAAAGCCTTTGTCTTGTATAAGTGGCTCCAAACAGGACGCCTCTCCGCCCCTCCCCTAGGGAGTCATTTATACCAACTCCAATTTGCAAAGTGGTAATTCGAGGTTCAGGAAGGAGGTGATCTGTCTGAAGCTACATACAGTCAGCGGCAGGGCAGGGTCAGTCTTTGTCCTTACTTTTAGATCCAGTTCCAGCCCAGTACACACCAATACCTTGTCGCTCTGTCCTAACAAGTTAGGAGAAGACACCGAGCCTCCTGTTCCCCTCAGTTATCAGACAGCTCCTTGCTGGGCCTTGGTCTCTCCCGGGCAAACTGCATGCAGGACAGAACAGCTCCAGGCAGAATTTCAGTAACTCCTTTTTATTCCTAATTTCCCTGAAGGGCTCAGCACTTGGGACCTTGTCACCTCAGGACTGGTTGCACCCCAGGTCTAGTCCCAAGGTGGTACCAGCTCTAAGCCCTTGGTCCTGTTCTTTGCAGGGAACAGGGATCTGTTAGAAGCCCGATGCACGAGCTGTGAGAAAAGAAGTGACAGAGCCAACAGAGCCCAGGATGACATTAGAGGACGTGGACAGTCCGGCTGCCCCTGGGGAAAAACACAGAGTCAACAATGGGGAACAGACCAGGAGAGCTCCCAGGGACAGAAGTGACAGTTGGGAGGCCCTAGGACCCTCAACAGGGCCCAAATCTAGGGGCCCCACAGCATCCTCTCTGTACACAAATGCCTAGGGTCTCTGTCTTGGGACAGGGCTGATGCGGGCAAATTCAGTGGAGAATGCAGCTGGAAGCTGCCTTGTTGTGCAGGGAAGGAGGCTGAGGGTTGAATCTGCTCCACCCACTGAAGTAGAGGAGAGGCCTCATGTAACCCCGCCTGAACCCCGCATGACTGGCTGGGCTCCTCCCTGCCTTATTCACATCCCAGCAAAAGCCCAGAGATCCTGCAAGGCGACACATGCACAGAGCCTAGCACACAGTGCTGAGTTCCTCAATGGTACACAGCTCTTGTCCTGTCTTGCCTCCACAGCAAGCCGGAGCTGGACACTCACCCACGGACTGCAGAGTGGACACCAGGCTGCCTGCAGGCACCCCGCCGCCATTGGCGATGGCAGTGATAGACATCATCTTGGCCGCCAGGGATGAGCCGGTGATTCCTGTTGTGGTGAAGCCCAAAGCACCCAGCACCATGGGCACAGCTGCCACGGCCAGTCCTGCAGGAAGAGGAGCTGGTAGGGGCGGGCTCAGAGCTAGGGGCCCCACATTGGTTAAGGTGGGGGCTCTTTACAGAATATGGGGAAGAAGGTGGGTTCCTAGCACAGGGCAGACCACAGGCATGGTCAGCAGGGGTCAGCCTGGGAGCAGGGCCTGGTGGGAAAGTACAGAGAAGGGGAGGAGTCCCTCGGCACAGGGTCCCGAGCCAGGCTCTGGCTGCCAGCATGTGCTTTATGGGGAAAGTCACTTGTCCAAGCCTCAGAGTCTGCCTTGGTGCAAGACTGTGACATCCACTGGTTTGTGAGCTTTGTTTGGACAGAAGCAAGTCTGGCCCACAACAGCGTGATATAGGAGCAGTTCAGAGTTGCTGCAGGTGACACCTCGGGTCCCCTGAGTCTGCAGAAGTAGGTGGGAAGCCACCACACCCACGGTGGCAGCGTCCAAGACATCCCTGTGATGCACTTCTGCTGTTCTGAGTGGAGCTGTGCGACTGCTGGGGAACCTTGCATGGGAACCACGGGCCTAACATGCAGAGGATGGAACAGGAGCCCAGGTCTCGGGGATACTCCCAGTGGGGATGCGGCTCCTATGGAGGACACTGCCATCCTGCCTCTACCCTCCTGTCCACTCCCTATTATCTGCAGTGCTCTCCAGTCCCTCATCTCCCATCCTCTCCCTCCTCCCAGCTCCTCCCTCCACCATCTTCTGAGGCTCAGAGAAACCTGGGCAAGAACAGCATGGCTGCTTCCCTGGGCTGTGTGCCCAGCTGAGCCCCGTCTGGGCAGACACTTACCTCCTCCAACTACCCCGATGGCAGCCTGGGCTGAAAACAAAGGAACATTTTGTGAGGAGTGATTCACACTACCATTTTCTCCCCTCCCCAAGACAATCACCCAGCAAGAATGGAGATGCCCAGGGAGGGCTCCTAGGAAGGAATGGCCCTGCCTGCCTGCCTGCCTTGAGCCACAGAGAACACAAGTCAAGTGGATCCACCATCTTCTCATGGGAACAGGGGTTAAAAAAGCAGTATAAAATGCAGTGAACCGGGGCTGGTGAGATGGCTCAGTGGTCTAAAGCACCTACTTAGAAAAAGCTTAGGAAGGGGCTGGGGAGATGGCTCAGTAGAATAAGTGCCTCCCTGGCAAACGCAAGGGCCTGAGTTCAATCCCTGGTTCCCCAAAAAACAAAAACACACACACACAACAAACAAAAAGCTTAGGAAAGCACAAAGACCACGGTTCAATCCCCCCGCACCACATGCCAGCCAGCCCCGCCCCCTGGTGGGCTGAGCTGGCCACACACACACACACACACACACAAATAAATAAATTAAATTAAAAAAAAATGCAGTGAACCTATGCTCACATAAGAGTGTATGTAAGGCCTGGGCTCCACACTAGAGTGCCTGAGGGCCAACCCTGAGTGGCCAGAAGGAGCGTGCGGATGGGCATGGAACCTGGACTTAGGAAACAAGTACCTATTCTGTCGCGCACTGTCCCTTGAACGAGAGCACACAACACCAGCAATCCAAGCTCTTTATTGTTCCCGTTCACAGCAACCGAAGCCTCTACACGTCCGCTCAGCCGCGGCTCACTACTTGTGCCTCTTCCGGATCAGGGAGGCGCAGAGTATATATGTGACACATAAACCAATCAGGGCAAGGCAGATTCAGACAGGGGATAGGTTGGCGTCATCAGTAGCTGGGCAAGGTTGATAACAAGGAAGGCTGTTTACAAAGTATAGCAGTCAGGAAGCAGGAAATGGGCGCCATCTTAATAACATGGCTTGGGCGCGGCCCCCAACACTATTCAAAAGGCATTTGCTGCTCAATTTGCCTGACAGGCAGGCCAGGCAATGCCAGGCTAGCTGGCAGCTGGGATAGGCACACAGAATGCACACAGCAAACGGGGAATGTCTCTTGGCCTTCCTGGCTCACTAGTCATCATGTTGTGGGGTCCAGGGCCAAGCCCTCTGGTCTGGGCAAAGCTGAGGCTTCCTTCCAACCCCACCTGCTGCTGCAGTAGGAGTGGCTCTGCACTTCCGCTTCACTTCCTGTCCCAGGCATACAAGTGTCCCCCACCTCCCTGCCCAGGGCAACAGGACATTGACAAATGTTCCTCCTTCATAAACAAAGGACAATATTACCTTCCTGGGTGGTGGTTAAGAGAATTACAGGAATTGATAAATGTCAGGTGCTACCCACAGTCAAATCTAAATACTTGATCAAATGTAATGACTTTGCTTTTTTTTTTTTTTTTTTTGTTGGACCCAAGGTTGGACCTAGGCCCTGGCGCTTGCCAGGTGAGCACTTATTCCAAGGAACCATCTCCCTGGCCCCGAATGTTTTTTTTTT
>NW_004524646.1:4559989-4576707 GCF_000260255.1 Octodon degus
TTTTTTTTGCGGAACCAGGGATTGAACTCAGGCCCTTGCACTTGCCAGGGAAGCACTTACTCTACTGAGCTATCTCCCTGGCCCTGACTTTGCTATTTTAATCACGCAAAATTCTTAATCATAGTCTAATATTGGTCTGCATTTCAAGCAAGCAGAAAGGAATGCTGGGTGGAGCTCTGGTCCTGACACTCTTATCAGATTCTTCCATGTTTAATTAGGAGCCCAAAATGGGGTGTCTGTTACTCAGGACCACTTGCCTCCAACTAAGGAAGCAGTCCAGGCAGTACCATCAGAGGACCCCTACAAGATTCCAACATTCAGCCTCTCCAGCCAGGGCCCAAGGGAAGATACTGCAGTGTCCAGGGCAGCCTTGGACACCAGAGTGAGCCCTGGTGAGGAAGTGCAGAAGGTCAGAGGTCAGGACAGGGGTCACAGACTTGTCCCCCCATTCAACATTCTCAGCTCACATTAGTGCAGGTAGGAGAACTTGTGGGCATCCACCCCAAGAGACTGATAGGTCAAAGTGAGTGGTTGCAAAATTCTTCATATGGTCCAAGATATTGTCAGCATTTCAGACATGCAGAAATTAAAGCTGGGTGTAGCCCTGGCCCTGAAACTTCTCAGACTTCTCCATGTTGAATTGGGAGCCGAAAGTGAGGCATCTGTTACTCAAGATAACTTACTTTTAACTGAGGAAGCAGGCCAAGCAATGCCGTCAAAGGACCCCTGCACGATGTCACCAACATTCAGCATCTCCAGCCAGGGCCCAAGGGAAGATGCTGCAGTGTCCAGGGAAGCCTTGGACACCAGAACGAATCCTGAAGAGGTGCACAGGGTTAGAGGACAGGACAAGGGTCACAAACATACGCCCCCATCAGGAGCAGCTGAAGCTGGAAATTGATTGTATGTGAGAGGGCAGGACAAGGCCTCAGTGCCTAAAGTAGTCAAGCTAACTCAGTCTTGAGAAAAACATCCTGCTTGGACAATTTTGGTTATTAGTTTCCAGGCAACTCTGTGTCTCCTGATACTAACTTTGCAAAGAACTATTGTTCTTGGGGTTTTTGCGCATCAGGCAATCAGACTTCACCTGAACCCAGCTCTTGGCTTCTTGTCTATGTTTCCTTCATTCCTGCCACTATTTCTCCCAGGGATATACCAAGAGACCAGCAACTCCCTACATTTTGGTGCCTGAGCAGGTCCCAGGTAGGAAATAAGCAGGCAGCAGGAACGCTTCCAAAGTGTGCACGTAAGGGGAGGGAAGTGGATTGGTTAGAGCCAGTATTCAGCACAGGTGTGAAGACAATTCAGGCACATCAGGTGTAAAGTGTGGGGATGGAGGCTCGTGAGGGCCAAAAACAGGCTCATTAGGACCAGAGAGAGAAATGAGCTTGAAGAGCAACTGAAAGAGCAAGGTAGATAGAATTACGGGTCGTTAAAATTGGGACAAACAGAGTCTCAAGAATCACAGAGGTGCACGTATGTAGAAGTGGTTTTCACTTGCTTGACTCCTACATCTACTTTTTCTTTCTCGATTCTGGTTAAAGTTTTATAAGCACAAAGAATTTGACTCAGGGTACTCTTTTAAAATCCAGTCCCAAATCAGAGTGGAACAAGGGGAGGTGAAATAAAGGTACCATAGATAGAGCTTAAAACCTCTAGTTTTGCTTAATCAGATGAAAAAGGAATTTTTTAAAATCGTGAGCAGTTAGTTCCAAGCAGCACAGCAGCACTGCTGGGAGAGAGGTGCAAACCAGGTTGGGGGAGGGGCCGTGCTCTGGTCCTAGGCAGACCCAGGTGGGATTCCTCAGCCAGTTTTGCATCCACACGACTAGTGCAGCTGCAGCAGGGCAGCAGCAGGCATGAGCCACGTGCACAGTTGCGTGCCCCTGGGGATAAGTGGCAGGGTCATGACTGGAGCACGCCATGGCCTCGGTGGTCACTGTTCACACTGCTGGCACTGAAATTTTGTTCGGCTCAAGATTGTGCCTGGCTGGGAAAAAACAAAACATCCCGTGGTCAGAGCCACAACAACAGCCAGTGAATACAGTGGCCATGGCTACGTGGCAATAAACCTCCATGTGGCTTGGGGAGGGGGTGTATGGGCGAGGGAGCCCACTCCCCATACTAACAGTTCACTCAGCCCTGAGGCAATACAGTAAAAACAGCACCCAGAGGCAAAACCCCAATACAAAGATGTCTCCAGGTTTTGCCTGGTGCCATCAATGTTCATTATACAGGAAAAATCAAAGTTATAATGCAGTCTACTCAAAAACTGTTCAAATCACTACGGACTCTCATATTGCTCAACCGGTTCTTCTTTAACAAAAATTTTAAAATTATAAATAATAAAAAAGAAAACAAGGGGCCAGAGAGTTGGCTCAGTGGAATAAGCGCTTCCCTGGCAAGAGCAAGGGCCTGAGTTCAATCCCCGGTTCCGGAAAAAAAAAAAAAATAAAGAAAGAAAAAGAAAACATTGGGTTAAATATGGAGATTAATTAGTTAAAGAAAAAACATTTTAAAGGGCCTTTTAAATACAAGCACAGGGCAGGCCAGATAGCTCAGTGGACTAAAGCCCCTGCTTAGGCAGAGCACAGAGGCTGGGATTTGATCCCAGTGTGCCTTGTCACCTTGTCGGCCCAACCCCCAGGGTGTGCTGAGACCATGATTGAGACTGGATGTGGGGGCACGCGCCTGTAATCCCAGAGCTTGGGAGGCTGAAAAGAGGATCACTGTGAGTCCAATCTACTAGTGAGACCCTGTAGACTCTATACCAAATACATGATAAATAAAGTCCAGACGACCTCCAGGTATGGCAGCTGTAGTCCTGCATTGCATGAAAGGTGCTAGACTGCTGACCTGAGGAATAGGAAGCGCAGTTCCACCAGAAATAGAGCCTCACAACTGACACTAAAAGAGAAGTTTTTACACTTTCCTCTTAAGGTGATTAATTTATTATTTATTTATTTATTTATTTATTTATTTTATGAATGAGGCTATTTATTAACCCAGCATCCTTTGTTCTAATGCTTCTTGTTGGCAGCTGCCACCTGTCCGGCAATTCTGTCCAGATCTCTCTGTCCCTGAGGTGTCAGCTTGCAGCCCCTGTCTTGGTCCTTTTCCACCATTTTTAGCCCCTCTAGGGCTTGGAGGACTCGGGTGCCACACTCTTGGAACCTCAGCTGACGTGGCTGGGCATGACGCCATTCCTTTGACGGCCACCATAGATCTTGGTCATGGAGCCAACCCCAGCACCACCCCGGAGGTACAGGTGCCGAGCTGTGGAAGCAGCTCGTGTGTAGAACCAGTTCTCATCATCAAGCTCTTTGTGCTTGGCCAGCTTGACTGTGTCCGCCCATTCGGGGACTTTCAGCTTCCCGGACTTTTTGAGGAAGGCTGCCAGAGCTCTGATGAACTCCTGCTGGTTTACGTCTTTTACAGTAACTCCAGGCATCGTGTGGCCTCCGCGCTGCCAGCCAGGGGAAAGGGCTTAAGGTGATTAATTTAAAAGGCTGTTTCTATCTGCAAGATAAAATGTTTGCCTTAAAAAAACTGTATTTCCTAAGATTTACAATAGTAGGGATATGTACAAAAATTACTTAAAAGTTCTCTTGATTCCTAATAAGGTTTATTGCTTATTTTAGAGTCCTAAATAAAAATTGGTATAAAGTAGTTTTTATATTTTACAAATATGTATTAAGCTTTGGAGTGCAGTCTAAAAGCAGTGGGGTTTAAACAGTTGCTTGATTTTGACATCCATGTACATAGTGGCAGGCCTAGTGGCAGACTGCAAAGGGATACAAGATACAAGCTAGGATAACTTCTTCATATGAGCCCCTATTTATCCAGCAAAGATATTTGGTGCTCCAAATTGTGCAGATCAACCTAAAATGATTTTCAGACTTTATTTGGTAATTTTTTTTTTTTTTTTTCGGAACTGGGGATTGAACTCAGGTCCTTGCGCTTGCCAGGGAAGCACTTATTCCACTGAGCCATCACCCCGGACCCCCTATTTGGTAATATTAATTGGCTCTATTCAGATTTGGGGCTAATTTCTCTGGTGTTATTAATTGTCACTATCCTTTGGATAAATTAGATTAATTTGCTTGTTCTCTCACAGGTGGGTCATATTAGGTTAAGGAGGCTATGTGACAGCTTCCTTTCCAAAACATATGACACAGATTTCTCTGTACAATCAAAATTCAATTGCAAAAGCAAAAGGGGAAATCAACCCCTCCAATCTCATTGATCAATATATATTATTAAAGTTTTTAAATTTTACAAAAGCTGGAAGTACAAAAATGGAAAAATATTGAATCAGGTAAAACAAAAACAAAAACAAAAGCTAATCTGGGGTGAAGAATATACTTGTGTTTTTTAAGAGAAAGCTGAGCAACCTTTTTGAGTATCAGAGTGTGCTGTTAAGCTGTATCATGAAACCAAATATGAAGAAAAAAGTGACAGTAATGAGACTAGATTCAACCTGGGGCCTACTGAAGGAACTGATAAAATGGAAATCTAAGGTATAAATAGGTGACAGACTATACGGGGATTGCTAAACTGAAAGGTACCAGTATTCTTAAGACAAGATAAAATGCAAAAATGCAAAACTGTACATAAATTATAGATAAAATATTCCATTCTTTCCAAAAATGTTCTGGTAAGAGACCTCTGCAAAGTGAAGAACAATAAAAGCTGACTAAGTCTATTTATAATAACAAATTCCTAAAAATCCTATTAGAGTTACTATAATTCAATTTGGTCAAGAATATATTTGAGTACACTTTTTTTTTTTTTTTTTTTTTTTTGTATTTTAAGGAAGGGTTTACAAGGTGTTCAGGGTCTCACTACTATATCAGACTCATAGTGATCCACCTGCTTACAGCCTCCCAAGAGATGGGATTACAGGCACACGCCTCCACGCCCAGTCACAATTGCTATCTCAGCATGCCCCGGGGCAGGGCCAACACGGCAGGCCCTGGGATCAAACCTCTGGCCCCTGCTCCTGTGTGCAGGTGCTTTAATCTGCTGAGCTATTTGGCCGTCCCCTACACTATGATTTTGTAAAGATGTTTGTTTTGTGTATTTATTATTTGTCTATTTGTATATCATTTTGTGAACAGCTGTTCCCCTTTTTATTTGAATTCAACATTTTTCTTTAATTATTTGTTCATAATACAATTTGGGATACCGATTTAAAATCATACTTTCTCCTGAATTATCAGCTAGTCTAAGTGATATCAAAATTACTTTACTCACAGGTCACCAAAAAATTAAGCTAATTGAACAAAAATTCCTTAGAGTGCTGGAGAGATTATTGGACGGGACTCCTATTGGTGAATAGAGGGATAGCCAACCTTTGTTCATTAATGAGGAGCCCCAGTAATCTCTATAGTCTCTTGGGAGACGCTCCCAATAACTGGTCTTTGCAAAAGATAAATTTTTTTCAGAAAAGATTACAATAAGGCTTTTGCATGTGTATGCCAATCCATTATTGTTAATTTCATGACATCTTAAATGTATACATAATTCCTTATGTTCAAGACTTCCAAAGTGTAAAACAAGGATTGCTTATTGTGATAAGACTTTCAGATAGAGACCTCTGCCTTTTAAAAAAAGCTTGGGATGTATATCCCATTAAAGAATGAAATATTAGAAAAAAGCTTCTTATGTTATGGTGCGTGGCTCCTTCAAGGGCACACCCACAAGTAGCCTGACCTTTTTTTTTTTTTTTGGCAGAACCGGTGATTGAACTCAGACCCTTGCGCTTGCCAGGCAAGCACTTATCCTACTGAGCCATCTCCCCAACCCCAAAAGCTTCTTATGTATTAGACAGAGATATTGGTTAAAGGGGTTCTGTCAGAATAAAAATTTATGTATGTCACAAAATGTCATCATGAGTTTTATGCTGCAATGTTACGTATGGTTCTGATTTCTAAATTTCTGTGTAAAATATGTAACATCCTGTAAGAATTTAAATATTAGAATATCCATGTTTGTTAGAAAGTAATTGTTCTATTTTATGTCTAAGGTGTTTGATATTGAGGCAAAATAGTAACATTAAGCTTACTGCCTCCATTGCAGGGTAATGTCATTAATCTTCTGGATGCTTAACAATTGAGGTTTGGAGACCAAAAATTAGAGAGATAGATAGGCTAAGAGGATAACCAATATTTTTGCCCTAGCCCTCTGAGGTCAAGGAGGACTCATGACATAAGAGAACTTCTGCTGTGACATCCTACAACTCAGTGAAGTGCCTGATTTTCTGATCAAGGAGATTATGGGACCACAGAGGAGAATGATTCTATGATGTACAGGGTGCCTAAGGAGGATCATCTGGAGAAAAAAAAAATCTCTCAAGCTTTCATAGAAAGCAACCTGGTCAATCAACGGCTATAACTCATCCAGATGGCTGACACTGACAGAAGATCTAAGACAAGCTCTACATGGTTCCAAGGTGACTCCTGGGGAGATTTAACTGACCTTGATAGGTAGCAGGAAGTTAATTTTTAATTCTATGGTTCTCACTTTAACTTGGTCTTAAACATCCAGCAGCAAAGTATAAGCACAAGATCTGAACAACAACACCGTAATAATATGCTAGCTGTAAAATGTTCAAATCACTAACAACTTTTGACAACTGCCAGAGGTACTGGTAACTCGTTGTTATGGATTATTGGATCCGAATTGGATCCATAAATAAATAAGGTTAAATTTCTGTGTACAGGTAACAAAAATCTTTGGACTGGCACCAAGAATGAAAAGATCTATAGAGTTCTCCAAACACAACTTCTCCAACTACAAGGGAACACCCATGATTCACACAACAGCACAGCAAAGGGAGAGATGTCGGAGAGCAGCTGAAGCTGGAAATGGATTATGTGTGGGAGGGCAGGTCAAGGCCTCAGTGCCTAAAGCTACCTCAGTCTTGAGAAAAACATCCTGCCTGGATAATGTTGGCTATTGTTAGGTAACCCTGGGCCTCCCCTAACAATGCCCCATTGTTGTTCTTTGGGTCTTTTACTCATCAGGCTATCAGACTCCACCTGAACCCAGCTCTTGTCTTCTGGTCTATTTTTCCTCATTCCTGCTACTCTCTCTCCCTGGGTACACCAAAACACCAAGGAGTCCCTCCATCTCTCTCTCTCTTTTTTTTTCCAGAACCAGGGATTGAGCTCAGGCCCTTATGTTTGCCAGGCAAGCACTTATTCTACTGAGCTATCTCCCCAGCCCATTCCCTCCATCTCTTCACTTGACAGCTTCAGCTCACATTAGTACAGGTGGGAGAACCTGTAGGCATCCACCCCCAAGAGACCAAAAGGTCAAGGTAAGTGGTCGCAATTCCTTACTGGGAATTGAACACAGCTGCACGCTTTCCAGGAAAGGTGCTGCACCTCTGAGCTATATCCCCAGCCTGAATGCAAAATTCTTAATTACAGTCCAAGATGTCATCAGCATTTCAAACAAGCAGAAAGAAATGCTGGGTGTTGCCCCGGTCCTCACAATCTTCTCAGACTTCTCCATGTTGAATTGGGAGCCCAAAGTGGGGTCCCTGTCATTCAGGAACACTTACCTTTAACTGAGGAAGCAGCCTCAGCAATAGCAGCAGAGGATCCCTGAAGGATGTCACCAATCTTCAGAGTCTCCAGCCAGGGCCCAAGGGAGGATGCTGCAGAGTCCAGGGCATCCTTGGACACCAGAGTGTACCCTGAGGAGGTGCAGAGGGTCAGGCTTACACCCCACTCAACACCCTCAGCTCACATTGATACAGATGGGAGAACCTGTGGACATTCACCTTGAGAGACTGATAAGTAAAGGTGAGTGGTTGAAAATTTCCTTTTCTTTTTTATTTATTATTATTATTATTATTATTATTATTATTAATTTATCAGGAATCAAAATCAGGACCTTGCGTTTACCAGGTAGGCACCTATTGCCACTGAGCTAACCTGGCCTGGTTGCGAACTTCTTAACCATAGTCCAAGATATTGCCTGCATTTAAATTGAGCAAAAAGGAATGCTGGGTGTGGCACTGGCCCTGACATGCTTGTTAGACATCTCCATGTTGAACTGGGAGCCCAAAGTAGGATGTCTCCTACTCAGGATCACTTACCTTTAACTGAGGAAGCAGCCTCAGCAATAGCATCAGAGCTCCCCTGCAGGATGCCAGCAACATTCAGTGTCTCCAGCCAGGACCCAAGGGAAGACACAGCAGGACCCACATCCTGGGGTGGCAGAGTGATCCCTGAGGAAGTGAACAAGGTCAGAGGTAAGGACAGGGTCACAGACTTAACCCTCATTCAATATCCTCAGCTTACATTAATGCACATGGGAAAATCTGTGTGCATCAACCCCAAGAGACAGAAAGGCAAAGGTCAATGCAGTTGGAATGAAAAACAGTAGTAGAATAAGATGCATAGCAGGTTCTTCTGAGTATAGACTAAAGCACATGCAACTACAAATAACTCTTCACAAATGCCACTGACACACGTACACAAAGTATATGAGAAATACTGGCTTTGGTTGAGGGAAATGGATATGAAAAGAAAAGTCAGCTGGGCATGGCGGCACATGCTTGTACTCCCAGCAGTCGGGAGGCCAAGGCAGGAAGATCACCATGAGTTCAAGACCAGCCTTGGGGGCTGGCCAGACTAAAGTACCTGCTTGGCAGACACAAGGACCGGGGTTTCATCAGCGGTGTGCTGTGCTGGCCCCAGCCCCGGAGCACACTGAGACAGTGACCAACACTATGTGTGGTGGCCCGCACCTGTAATCCCAGTGCTAGGGAGGCTAAAAACAGGAGGATCACTATAAGTTGGAGCAAGAAAAAGAAAAAGAAAAGAAAGACCAGTCTGGGCTATAAAGTGAGCTCAAGGCCAGCCTGAACTGCACAGAAAGACCCTGTAAAAGAAAGAAAAGAAAAAAAAGATCTAATGAGAAGAGGTAAATAGGAACAGAAAGGGTACCCGCATAGACTGATGAAGAAAGCATCCTGAAGTGCAGAATGTTGTTAAAACCAACAGCCTGGCTTGAAGATCAAGTAGGACAAACCAGAGAGCCCATCAATTAAAGGCTCTTCTGTCAATTCATTTAGAAATCATGAATTGGCAAAGCTTGGTCCTGCAGGTGGCTTCCGGCTCTACGTACCAAGGGCCCCAGCCCTAGTTCTGAGCCATGCTGCTGCTGATCTTTACTGCAGGTTGTGGTCTCTGCCACTGCCAGGCACTGCCACTTAACTCCAGCACTGTAGGTCAACTTCGGCCTCAGCTGCCTGTCTCTGGAGCTCTTCAGAGCAACGACCCCTGGTGTTCACAGCTCTTTGAAAAGTGGTGGGGGGCCTGCCCCTTAGCTCAGTTCTTTAAGTGGCTGCTTCGACAAAGCAGTCAGGCTCAGGTTGCTGTGGTTCAAGCCCCACAACTCAAGCCAGCCAAACCTGCCCTGAAGGCATTTGGAGAAAAAAAAAAAAAAAAAAAAAAAGAGTGATGGCTTGGTCCGCACTACTCAGAATAAGAATTCTAAACAGATTTATGAGACTATCTGAGCCCATACAACAGGGCAGAAGACTAACAAGGTTTGACAAGATCTAGATCAACTCTAGAAATGTGAAAGGAGAATTGCTTATGTAGCAATGTCAGGCCTGTGACCAGTCCAAATTGAACCCTGCTGACTGGCCCAACCTCCAGCCTATGGTTGATCCAACTTTTCTAAGTTTAAACATTCTAAGTTTAAACCTTCTGATTGGAGCCTACTGATTAGTCCAAATTCAATTCTGTTGCTTATTTTTTTAAAGTTGTTATAATTTTAATGATATAATAATAGCTTTGAAATTTAATTAGGGTAAGGGCCGACTGCATAGCTCAGTGGTCTAAGCGCTTGCTGCGGTAAGCACAGGGGCCAGGGTTTGATCTCTGGCACCTCATGCCACGCCAGCCCTGCCCCCAGGCGTGCTGAGCTGGTGATGGAGTCTGGGTGTGGTAACGCATGCCTACAATCCCAGCACTAGAGAGGCAGAAATCAGGAAGATCACTACAAGTCTAAGCTGCACCATGAGACCCTGCGCACACACACACACACACAAAAGAAAAACCTTAAAAAAGAAAGAAAGAAAGAAAGACATTTGATTAGGGTAAATATGTTTTAAATGTTTCATTTTCTCTTAACAGTGTATTCCATTTTCCATGTCAGAATTAAAAATAATTTCTCAAGATTTTGAATTTTTCCCTCTTCATGAAATTTCAAGCTGGCAAAATCATTTAATTAATCTTTTAAAGATGTATAATATTTCCCAATTGGAATTTTTACTGAAAATATAGCATCTTTGTCTAGGATGTAACTTTTAACACATTTCACTTTTTAAAAAATTCTGTGATTTAATTTACTTCACTGGGGTAAATTTTGATTATTTGTTTCAATTTTATATGTAATCTACAGTGTATTTAAAACTCAGGCTCACTACACTCAGGGAAGAACTGCCAGAGTGGGAGAGGGCCAGCCGGGTCGGCCCTCACTGTCCTAGAGGAAGTTGTGCTGAACAGCAAGGACACGGCTGCTTAACTGACAGTTGTAGTGTCCCCACAGAAATAACAGGGCTAAAAACTGGGGAATTTCCAGGACTGAGTTAATCCCAGTTCACCAGGGTTTGGCGACAATGGTGCAGATTCTTTGCTGATGGGCCAGGGAGATGGCTCAGTGGAATAAGCACTTCCCTAGCAAGCACAAAGGCCTGAGTTCAATCCCCGGTTCCACCAAAAACAAAAAAACAGATTCCTTGCTGATATCTGCACCTTAGAGGTAGTTGGTGTCTCCTCTTATTCTTTTTTTTTTTTTCTCCTCTTATTCTTCAAAGAGGCTGCAGAGGCTGGAGTTGGAGTGAGGGAGATTAGGGCTAAGGTTCGGGAATCACTCAAACAACCCGGAAGAGCCTGTCAGTCACAAAGAGCATTCGCACAGTCGGAATCCCAGTAGACCGTGCAGCCCCAAGCCTTGTATGTGGTGACTGCTTTTGATGTTTCATTTACTTCTGATGGACCTTTTACAGAAAAGCTTAAATCCCACATCAGGCCAGTGAGGTTCTTCATAAGACAGAACAAGGCAAATGCCTTGTTCTCAAGGGACAGGAGCAGCCTAAGAATTCCATATACCAAAGAGCCCTGCCATTATTCCTTGCGGGCACCGCAAATCTATTCTTTGACCCCTATTCATTCTTCAGGGTGCATTCTTTTCCACCTCAACAAAAGTAAATCTTCACAACCTCTTCCATATGGTTTGTCCAATTGTTTGTTCAGGACACCAAGAACCTGGAAAGAAATCTCTTTGGGATCCAAAAGTAACAGACAGAGCAGAGGGAGGGACACAAAGGCTGACAGCAAGCCCAGCTCCCCTCAGAGTGGCCAGCGGAGCAGCTTTGAAGTAACCTTAAGGGGGACAGCTAGACACTGAGGTAAACTGTCTCAATCCATGCCGCTGTCAAAAGGGAGCAAAGAGAAGCCAGGTGGGAGGAATGTGACTGCCGAGGGTCAAGCCACTCCCTCCTCTAGCTGTCACAGGAAAAGGGTGGCAGTAAGAGGCTTCTCCTCTGTCTCCATGGGCCCTGGATGCAGGCCCAAAAGTCTAGGCAGGAGGCCTGGGTTTAGAGGGGAGAGAATTTACTGACCATCTGAGTCTGAGAACTCGGGGCCCAGGACCTCAGCTCACAGAGCTGTGAGCTTTGGCATGAGAATACAGGGTGGATACCTGGAGGCAGCTGGGGGACCAGGGCTCTCACAGGTCAGGATCCTGCACCCTCCCAGGCTGCCCTGTCAGGAACACTCACCCCGTGATGAGAGGCCATATAGGAAAATACCAGCAGCCCTTCTGCCAACTTTGGCCATGGCCATCGTTGACGTTACCTTGGAGGCCAGGGAAGAGGCCAGCATGCCAGCTCTAGCTAGTGGTGTGCTGTAGAGGGTAGCTTCCCAACTCCAGGCAAACCTGTGAAAAACGGGAATATGAGGCCCCACAACTGGCTTCCTGCCTACTGCCCTAAGAAGTGTGAGGGGGCCGGGGTAGTTGAGAGGCTGCTCTGCACTGGTGGAGTCCTGGGCCTCAAGTGGGACCTGGGGTGAGGGAGGGGGCAATGTGGATGCAGGGTTACCGAAGGATCCATATTCGGAGTTGGGGTGTATTTCCCTCATTGGCTGCTCCCCCCCGCCCCGAAAAGCCCAGGGTTCACACCTTAGCTGCTTCTGGGACTCCCTTAACTCTGCGTGCACCACTGAAAGCCCTCAAATCAGGAAACAAGAATCCACGACATTGTCAAGGCACATGCTGCAGCACAGTGCTGTGGATGCCTGCTCGTTCATCGTCTCCCCGGGGATATCAGAAAGCTGGGGTCCTACCCCCGTTTTATAGATGAGGACACAGAGTCCTGCTTAGAGAAGGTACCGGTTTGCTCCAGGACAGAAGGCTCCTTAACTAAGCAAGAACCCAACCAGACTCAGCAGCTTCCAAATAAGGGGAACTTGCCATGGCTCTGCTTTTGTTTCTTCTAACATTACTGTGCCCTCTTCACACTCACCCACTCCGCAGGCTTGAGGGAAACCCAGCGCAAGGGGCTCCCGTGCAGCACCGGCACCGCAGCAGCTCTGTTGTCCAGGCAGGATGGTTTACATAATTCCATTCTGCCTGCAGGGTGCCGCCCAGGGAAGAGGTCGGCCAATGAGGTAAATTTCCATTTCCCAGGAAACAGAAACCAATCCCAGCCTCCCTTTCTGGTTCTCAGGAAAACCTGGTTACTGTGGAGACAGGATTTGGTTGCTGTATCTATTATTGTCACTTGATATAAAATGCTTTGTCATCTTTATAGAATTATTTTGTATCAATGTTATTTCATGACGACATTTAAGGATAATTATTGTATTTGAAATAGTGTAGATATATTTCTTTTCCAGGGTTTGTTTGTTTTTAATAATTGACATAAGTGATAGTCTTCATAAAGGGCTAACACTTCAGATTTTTTTTGCTTTTTTTGGGGGGTATACAAACTAATGACCTCACAGTTGACAGGCAGACACTGTGCCACTGAGCTACATCCCCAGCCACTTTTTTTTTTTATGAGCAGAATATATTTATTGAGAGAAAGAGAGCAAGCTCCTGTCCCAAGAGAGAGGGACAGGAGAGGGGGCACCGAATGGGTAGTTCCCCCCCCAAATAGAATAAGGATTTTTTTTTTTTTCTCTGAATGCTTTCAGGGCTGGTTTGGCTGGCTTGAGTTGTGGGGATCGAACTACCGCAACCTGAGCCTGACTGCTTTGTTGAAGCAACCACTCAAAGAACTGAGCTAAGGGGCAGCCCCCCCCCACTTTTATTTTTTTAAAAAAAAACTTATTTATTTATTTTGTGTGTGTAGGGGGCCAGTTCAGTCCACCAGGGGGGGCGGGGCTGGCTGGCATGTGGTGCTGGGGATTGAACCGTGGTCCCTGTGCTTTTGCTTAGTTTAGCTTGTTCTAAGTAGGTGCTTTAGACCACTGAGCTGTCTCACCAGCCCCCCCACCACCACTTTTTAAAAAAGCTTTTCTCTTCCTTTATTCTCTCTCCCTCCCTCCCTCTCTTTTTACTACTCAAGGTTAAAAATGGGTAAAATGGGCATTCACTCCTTTGTAAATGAAAGGTGGGGAGAGAAAAAGAGATTGATTCTTGCCATGTAAATTTCATTAAGGTCAATCAAATAGCGGATTAAAGGGCCTGCAAGCAGGCGCAGGGGTTGGGGGTTCGATCCCCGGCCCCACCCCCGGGGCACGCTGAGCCAGCAATTGAGACTGGGTGTGGTGGCACGCGCCTGTCATCCCAGCTCTTGGAAGGCTGTAAACAGGCGGATCACTACGAGTTCGATCTAATAGTGAGACCCTGAATATCCTGTAGACCCTTCCCTAAAATACAAAAAAAAAAAAAAAAAAAAAAAAAAGATCTGAACTGTGAATTGAAGTTCACCGGAAGAGCAAAGAGAGAAAACTCAATGCAAAAGAGAGAGCCAGTGGAGCCTTCTCCCTGAGTTGGGACTCACTGTATGGGAGGAGTGGTTTAAAGCTGAGTCCTCCACGGAGAGACACAGCGGAAGAAGAAAGCGGTGACCCCAGAGGACTGCAACAGCTCAGGCCGAGGCTGCAGGACTGACAGCCTGCAGGAGACTGGCTGGGAGTTGTCTTGGGCAGGGGCCACTTGAACCCGGAACCCAGCACAGCTGCTGGGCCCGCCTAGCCGCTCCCAGCTGAGTCCAAGCCCCCAGAAGGTGCCCTGGCAGCTGCAGGCTGAAAGGGTCTGCTCCAGGCTCGCAGCCAGAAGCCAGCCTGAACTTCAGGGGAAGTAAAGGTGCAGGACTGCTGAACTCATCCACTGCCCTGCCCTAACGCTGCTGCTGGCTTGCTGGGATGAATCAACATGGATCTGGGCTCTGTAGCCACGTGTTGTCCACCAGTGACAGCAGACAGAAACCTGGAAGTGGGCTATTTTTTTTCTCTCCTTCATTGTCTTTTTTTTTTTTTTTTTTCCTGTATCTTAGGGAAGGGTCTACAGGGTGTTCAAGGTCTCACTCCTAGATTGGACTCGTAGTGATCCGCCTATTTACAGCCTCCCAAAAGCTGGGATTACAGGTGTGGGCCACCATGCCCAGTCTCTATTGCCTTCTTAGCACGCCTCAGGGGCGGGGCCGGCATGGCAGGCCTGCGGATAAAACACCCCCGTGTTGCCCACCCCCTCACCTCCCACCCCCACGCCGCCCTCCACCTGCTTGCAGGCAATTAATCCACTGAGCTATTCGGCTGGCCCTTTGTCTTGTTTTTATATGAGTGTGAATGTGGTTTCTACCTTCTTTGTGGTGTTAGTTTGTTCGTTTTCCCGTTTTATTTCTTCCTTCTCTCTTTCCTCCCTGTCTTCTGTACCAGTGTTTCAAAGTTTCCATGATCCCCCTTTGTCCTCTTCCCTTGCTTCTAATCTCTTTTGCTCTTTTATTTTTCTATTTTACCATAACCCCTTTTAAATTTCCTCCCCAGAGTGTAAAACTGGCATATTGAGGCCTTATAAACTACATATAGAGCTGGGGAGATGGCTCAGTGGGATAAGTGCTTCCCTGGCAAGCGCAAGGGCCTAAGTTCAATCCCTGGTTAGGCAAAAAAAAAAAAACAAAAAAAACCTACATATAATTTTCCGGTTTTATTTTTTTATTTTCTGGTGGGAACCGGGGATTGAACTCATGTCCTTGGCCTTGCCAGGCACACACTTATTCAACTGAGCTATCTCCCCAGCCCCCAATTTTCTGGTTTTAAATATTGTTAAATAATCACAAATCTAGTTCATACAGTTAAAGGTGGCTAATTAATAGTTATCTGATTTTGCCATTTTCTAGGTTGTGTTTGATGCCGTTGACATGGTGGCATCACTGTCCCATGCAGTTCTGGTACACTGAGACTGAGACTGCCTAAGGGTCGTAGGAAATACTATGCGTGGACCAGTGCCAGAGAACCAAGAGCTGAGGCAAGCGGGTGGCAACTCTTCATCCCCAACAAATTAAAGGTGTAGAATCTCACAACAGACCCAAAACCCAAAAGCCAGGCACACATGGAAGACACCGCTGAGAAGTAGTCAATTCCTAAGGGTTCTGAAATTTTGAGTTGTTTCTGCATAGATTGGGGATAAGTAATATAATGAATGAAGTATAGATAGCAATGTTGGGCAGCTCTATTAAGAATTAGGGTTTTTTATGAAGATAGTGCTGAAGGTGAAGAGGGAAGCCCCTGACCATCCCAAAGCTGAAGCCAAAGCAAAGTTGTGAAGGCCAAGAAGGCCATGGTGAAAGGCATCCACAGCCACAAAAAGAAAAAGATGCAAAGATTGTCCACCTTCCGCCGTCCCAGGACACTGCGACTCCGGAGGCAGTCCAGGTACCCTCAGAAGGGCGCCCCCAGGAGTAACAAGCTTGACCACTATGCCATCATCAAGTTCCCTCTGACCACAGAGTCAGCCATGAAAAAGATTGAGGACAACAACACACTCGTGTTCATTGTGAATATCAAAGTCATTAAGCACCAAATCAAACAAGCTGTAAAGAAGCTCTGACATTGATGCTACCAAGGTCAATACCCTAAACAGGCCTGATGGAGAGAAGAAGGCATGTGTTCGACTGGCTCCTGATTATGATGCGTTGGATGTTGCCAACAAAATTGAGATCATCTAAACTGAGTCCAGCTGGTCAATTCTAAATATATACTTTTTTCCCAGTTAAAAAAAAAAAAATTAAGGCTGGCCAGATACCTCAGTGGATTAAAGCACCTGCTTAGGCAGATATAGGGACTGGGATTTGATCCTGGGTGTGCCATGCCAGCCCCACCCCCGGGACACGCTGAGACACTGACTGAAACTGGACCTGGTGGCATGTGCCTGTAATCCCAGTGTTTGGGGGCTGAAAACAAGAGGATCACTATGAGTCCAATCTGTGTAGTGAAACCCTGTAGACCCTGTACTACACACATTTTTTTTAAAAGAGGCAATTAACTGCACATAGAGCACTAAAGTGTCATAAAACTTAAATTTTAATGTCTATTTTAAGAAATTCCCAGGCAAATTATAAACTTAGAATAAAAGACATATTTTTGCTTCTGCTATAAATCTTTCCATTGTTGTTATTGGTTTTCAACATTAAACGTCGTAATTTCTTTCATATTTGCAGAATCTATCTCTATTTATTTATT
>NW_004524646.1:4576882-4586835 GCF_000260255.1 Octodon degus
TGTGGTGCTGGGGGATTGAACCGCGGTCCCTGTGCTTTGCCAAGCTTGTTCCAAGTAGGTGCTTTAGACCACTGAGCCATCTCACCAGCCCAGAATCTATCTCTTTAAATAACTTTTAAATTTCTCTTTTCTTTTTATTACAATTGAAATTACATTTGTTTTAACCAATACCTAAATACATAGAGACTGAACGTAGTTGTAGGGTTTCATTTCATACAGTACTGCAATGTTTCGTGAATAACAAGAAAAATATCTACGTACTCAGCACAGATACAATTTGAGTACTTTTGCCTTTCATTGGTCAGGGTTTCATGGGGAGCCAGGCTCTCTAAGGCCTCAACAGCCATGCTAGGACTTGATCTTACACCTCTGAAAGACCTAGAAAGCTACTGCTAGGCCAGATGCAGAGAATGATGCTGTCTTCCCGGCTCAACAGACCTAAAGAAGCAGAAAAAGACTTGACCACCGACAGTGTCCAAAAGTGGGGTTCAGGAGTGGGGCTGGTGGACTGTTGGAGAGCAGTGGTCAAGGACAGAACTGGAAGTGTCCAGCCAGGACAAGCTGCCTCTGGCCAAGGACCCTGCAGGTGGGTGATCTCTGGTGAAAAAGAGCGAGCAGTGTGAACACGTCCCACCAGAGGGCGCCACAGGCAGCATGCAACATCTTCACAGCCCTTTATTGCTAATGGACAGTCCTAAGTGCTTTACATATATAAAATATTTCCTCCTCACAAGTTCGCAAGGATGTACCATTATCCCCACTCACTGACAGAAACTGAGTGACAAGTAGGGTTCTTTGACAGTTACCTACAGGACTCTTCTAATATTTCATTTTGCTGGCTGGTCAATGCTCTCCTTACCTGAGTGTTCTAGATAATTCTAGACAATTCTAGAAATTTCTCTCTCCCCACCACTTACCCATCAATAAACCCTTGCTATGAAGGAATCTCCATACCTAAAAAGGTTACCGCTCTTGAAGGGAGCCTTTAAGACTTAATTAGCATACCATTTCCATGTATTCCAGGTCACCAAGGAGAGCTTCACCCTCCAGAGCACAAATCACCCCAGCACCTGGCCATCCCCTGCTCACCTGAGGAGGAGAGCCTTAGCCAGTCTCTGGCTAGGAGAATGTAACCCATAGCCCTGATGGTCTCACACCTCCTAGCTCCCTGAGGCACTGAGAGAGCAACAAACACAAGCCAACAAATCATCCTCCAGCCCCACTATGAAAGGTCTGTGAGAATGGTGGCTCCCTATTATTAATAGCAATGCCACAGCATTTAGGGGACCCCACAAGTGTTGACAAGTCCATTTTAAAAAAAAAAATTAGTACAGAGTCTCACTACGCAGCTCTGACTCATGGTAATCCACATGTTTCAGCCTCCACAGCGCTGGAATTACAGACATTCACCACCATTTGAGTTTTATGCTGAAATTTCCTGGTCTTGTTGTCCAGCTCAGAGCACTCGGGGCAGGAAAGCACATGGCTACCAGGATTGAACCCAGGTCCTTGCACTTGCCTCAGCAGGTGCTTAGACCACTGAGCTATCTCCATGGCCCGGTGAGTCCCTTGTCTTCTTTACACAGGTTATACATAGCTGAGTTGAGACTTGTTACACTCTTGGACAAGAAACCCCATTTGAGTATGTCCCATAGTTTTCTTTGAGAGTAGGTTCCTTGTCCCATTGTCCTTGGCTTTGAGCTTTATGCTGAAATTTCTTCCAAACAGAAAATTCTCATTTCCCATCTAGTTACATACATACATACTAGTAAAACAATGAAATATATAAATAAAATGTGGAATATAAGGCAACTATTAAAATTAATGAAAAAAGCTAAAGAATTAAAAGAAAAGACCACTGGCAGAACAATGTGCATTAGGTAAAAGAAAACCTTATCAACATAAATGGATGTAAGAAGCCAAGCACAGTGGTACAGGGCTGTTGTCTCAGCTACTCGGGAGCCCGAGGCAGGAGGATCACGGTTACAGGTCAGCCTAGGAAACTTACCAGTGTTATGGGTCACTCAGGATAGGAACAGATCGACCAGATTGGAATTTGGAAAGTCCTTCATTACTGAGCTCAGGGCCCCACGGTCTGCTCTCACACAGGAGAGAACTGAAAAGGTGCCAGCCCAGGAAGCAGGAAGGGGTTTTAAAACCTGGAACCACATTGAGTTTGATAAGCAAATTCATTTTCTTGATACAAAATAAGAGTGATTTGGACCACAACTCAAACTACATTTCTGGGGCCTTTGTTTCAGTTTCTGGTTAATTTTTCACCTGAGTACCTGCAGGCAGCCTTACATAGCCTGGAGGTTATAAGAAGATAAAGCCCAGTTAGTTTCCTTTGTCATCTCTGTAAACTAACTTTGCAGACAGGAATTGGTGAGGGTCACAGGAATTTTATCTAGCAAACAGCAAGAAACACCACTAGTTCCTAAACAACTTAGAACAGTGGTAAGTATACATTTATTTTAATTTTTTTTTTTTTTTTTTTTTTTTGGTGGAACTGGGGATTGAACTCAGGCCCTTGCGCTCACCAGGGAAGCACTTATTCCACTGAGCCATCTCCCCGGCCCCAAGTATACATTTATACACAACAGAAAAACACAAGATTTACATTTATAGCCTAAAATGTGAGTTAACCCATCACAACGAGGACCTTGTTTCAAAATAAAAAACAAGAGTTCCGCAAAAAATAAATAAATAAATAAAATAAATAAAAAAACAAGAAGTGTTGGAGTGATGCTCCATGGAGAACATCCCAAGTTCAATCTCCTTTTCTGAAAAGAAATGCATACAACAGCCCTGTATTGTGTTTTCTTGGGCAATATCTAGAAACCTCTGCCTCTTCTATAACTTAATAAGAACACAGAGCACTAAAGACCTAAACCTAAAATACACAGGGGGAAACATTCCTGACACTGGACTTGGTGATTTTTCTTGGATATCACAGCTAGGAATACAGGTACCAAAAGCAAAAGTAGGTAAACAGGTCTGCAACAGATTCAACATAATGGGCTAAGAAGATAGCTCAGCAGCCTAAGCGCCTGTCTGGCAAGCGCAAGGACCCGGGTTTGATCCCAGGCACCACATTCTCTGTCAGCCCAGGAATCCCGGGACTCTGAAACCAAGTGTGGTGGTACACGCCTGTAATCCTAGTGCTGGGGAGGTTAGGACAGGACTATCACTATGAGTCCAAGCCATGTAGTGAGATCCTGCATCAAAAAATAAAAAATGAGGGGCTGGAGAGATGGCTCAGTGGTCTAAGGCACCTACTTAGAACAAGCTTGGCAAAGCATCAGGGACCGCGGTTCAATCCCCCAGCACCACATGCCAGCCAGCCCCGCCCCCTGGTGGGCTGAGCTGGCCACACACACACACCCATGCCAGCCAGCCCCGCCCCCTGGTGGGCTGAGCTGGCCACACACACACACCACTCTCTCTCTCTCTCTCTCTCTCTCTCTCTCTCTCTCTCTCTCTCTCTAATAAATAAAAAAATAAATAAAATAAATAAAAAATAAAAAAATAAATAAATGTGATCTGTTAAAAAAAAATAAAAAAAATAAAAAATGAAAACCAGATTCAACATATTTGTGTAACAAAGGACAAAATCAACAGAATGGAAAGTAACGTACAGAGCAGGATGAAATATTTGCAAAGCCTACGAGTGAAGGAATTGTTATCCAGGGCCGGCCAGATAGCTCAGTGGACTAAAGCGCCTTCTTAGGCAGAGCGCAGCGGCCAGGCTCCAATCCCCGGTGTGCCCTGCCAGCCCCACCCCTGGAGAATGCTGAGATGATGAATGAGACAGGGTGTGGTGGCACGCGCCTGTAATCCCAGCACTTGGGACGCTGAAAACAGGAGGATCACTATGAGTCTGATCTCCGTAGTGCGACCCTGTACTAAATACATTTTTTTTAAAAAATGGAATTGTTATCCAGAAAAACAAAATGCTGCTACAACTCTATAACAAAAATATTCAATAGTTCAATACGAAGATGAGAAAATGATTAAACAGACATTTCTCCAAGGAACTATACAAATGATGAAGAAGTGTATAAAAAGGTGCTCAAGGTAACTAGGGAAATGCAATGAAAACTGATGAGGTAGCGGCTCACCCCCATGAGTGGAACTGTTGTCAAGAACCCAGAAACTGACAAGTCCCGGGCCTCATAGAACGTTATAACCTTTGACACTGTCAGTGGTGAAAGGTCAAAAATTAAGGCAGCCAAACCCACGCTAAACTGGGCCAGACATACTATTTTTTTTTTTTTTTTTCTCTCTGAACCAGGGATTGAACTCAGGCCCTTGCGCTTGCCAGGGAAGCGCTTATTCCACTGAGCCATCTCCCCAGCTGGGCCAGACATACTTACAAGAGTAAAGTAGGTTTATTGGAAGCTCACACAGAGGGCTGTCTTGAGGACCAACACAGCAC
Organism: Octodon degus; assembly: GCF_000260255.1. Taxonomy (NCBI): domain Eukaryota; kingdom Metazoa; phylum Chordata; class Mammalia; order Rodentia; family Octodontidae; genus Octodon; species Octodon degus. The sequence continues at coordinate 4,581,321 of NW_004524646.1, forward strand.
CGAACACCGAACAAAGGGGGACAGGAGACTTCATAGGATCTTTTAGGGAGGGCGATTGTGGGCTGCCAGGCAAGCACTTATTCTACTGAGCTATCTCCCCCTCCCCCATCAATTGTTGGCTGGATCAGCCAGGTTGCAGGTGACTATCACCTGTCTTCCTTGTGGAGGATAATTGTGGGCTGGAACACCCAGGTCACAGGTGGACATTATTTGTCTTCCTTGTGGTTGAATTTTGCTCAGGTCAGAGTCAGGTGGACATGTCACGCAGTTTTGGGTTTGGCTTTGCATGAAGTCAAGGGGGAGAGAGACTGGGGACAGGGTGCCAAGAAATTAAGAGGGAGAACGTTTGGGGCAAGGTGCCTGGGAAACCCTGAGTCCTGACCTATCAAGTGGCATTAATAAACAGCAGAGCCACTACAGAAAACAGCAGGGAAATATCTGAAAACAGTAAACACAGAACTGCCACCACATCATCCAGCCCCTCACAGCAGGGTGTACGCCTAAAGGGATTGAAGCTCAGTGCTTTGTGTAAATGTTTACATCCCCTCCAATTCACTCTCTAAAACTTTATCCCTAAAGTGCTGGGATCTGGTGGTGGAGCCTCCAGGAGGTGACTAAGACACAAGGGCAGCCATTAAGCACCATCTGTGAACTAAGAAATGGGCACTCGCTTGTGTCTTCCTCTGCGACATCTTTGCCATTGTACTTCCCATACCCAGCATTGGGAGAAATATATTTTTGTTCTTTATAAGCTACCCAGTCTGCGGTATTTTGATGCAGCAGCCTCGGTGGACAAAGACAGAGCTGTGAAGAGATATTTTGGCACATGGCACATGGCACATGGCAGAGCTATTGCTTGAAGCTGAAAGAAGGCAGTGACTCAGGTGTCCACTGATAGGTGAGCGCATTTGCAAACTGTGGTCTATCTACACAGTGGACTACTACTCAGCTTTAAAAAGGAGGGGAAATTCCAACACATGCTCTAATAGGAGTGGGCTTTGTTTTTTGGTTTTGGGTTTTTTTTTTTTTTTTTTTTTTTTGCGAAACCAGGGATTGAACTCAGGCCCTTGCGCTTGCCAGGGAAGCCTTTATTCCACTGAGCCATCTCCCCGGCCCCAGGAGTGGGCTTTGTGCACATGATATAGCTCAAAGTCCTGAGTTCAATGCCCAGTACCACACACACAAAATAATAATAATAATAATTAATAATAATAATATAATCAAAACTAGTTACAACAAGGCAATCCTGTAGGATTGCATTTATATGATATCTCAGTTACTTTCTCTTTGGTGGGACAATATACTCAACACCCACAAATTGAAGGCAAGTTTATTTTGGCTCACATTGTAGGATTCAATCCATAGTAGGCTGATTCCAAGGCAGGGTGGCCTGGCAGAACGCCATGGTAGAGGGGAAACAGCCCATGCGTGGCATGGTGCCAAGGAGAAGAGAGAAATCAGGAAGGGCGAGAGGGACCCTTCCAGGCCACACCCGCAGTGACCCACGCCCTCCCACCAGGCTTCACCTCCCAGCATGACATGTAGCTAATGGAACAACGAGTATCTTACACGCGTGATTAGATCACCTCCCAAAATCCCACCTAGGAGTGCAGCAGGCTTTGGGGGGACATCCCAACAGAAGCCACAACATATCAAGTATCTAGAGTAGTCAAATTCACAGAGACAGAAAAGAATGGTGGATACCAGGGACCAGGACAAAGGGGAAAGGGAATTGTTATTTAATGGCTGCAGAGTTTCAATTTGCAATAAAAAGTTATGGAGATCTTCTTCACAACAATATGAATGTATTTAACATGTGGGATATATAGGCAAAAAGGGTAAAGATAGTAAGCTTTGGGTTATGGGCTTTTGCCACAATAAAAAGGAGCAAAGAAAGGGGCAAATCTAACTGCAGCAGTGCTTCTTTCTGAAGATGGGACTGAACTGCTACACAAAGGACAAGGGTGATTACTGGACACAGAGGGACTTGACTGTTATCTGTAATAAGGCAGACTGTTAAGAGAGGATTTGTGGTGTAATTTAACAAAATAAAGTATTGATTTGTACTAGGAAGCGCTATCCTAGTGTTAGGTATACTAGTCAGATTTCCTGTTGCTGAGACCAAATACCCGACAACCAAACTGTAGAGCCCTTAACAGCTTAAAGTATTGTGTCTCAAAGTTTCAGAGGTGTCAGGCTATGGTGGGCTGTCACCCAGTAAAAATAATATAGTGAATAGGGCGCTGAACCAAAGTGCTTAGCCTCTGGGGCCCAGGAAGTAGAGCAGAACCTCACTGGAGACAGAAGAGCTAGGACCAAGGATGGGGTGTAACCAAAAGACAGTACAGTTGGTGAAATGTAAATAAAGTGTTATATTAGGCTGAGGCAAGAGGATCATTGTGAGTTTGAGACCAGCCTGGACAACAAAGTGAGCTCAAGGCCAGCCTGAACTGCACCATGAGACTCTCTCAAAAAGACCAAATAATAATAATAATAATATAAAGTACTACATTAAAAAATATTACCAATGATGCCCCTCCAAATATTCCCCACTGTCTTCAAAGAAAAGTGACAAGAATGATGGGATAAGTGTGTTTGGGATGAGGGGCCTGTATTGAGGGAATTGATGGAAATGTGCCTTTTACTGAAATAAACTATCATTAACTTAAACATTTGCTCTATTTTTTAATCACACCTGGGCATTCCTTAAGTTGGCATAACACCACAGAAGGTTGCAGGTGTTTAATATTGTTGTTAACTGATTGGATTTAATGATGCCTAAGACTGAGAAAGCATCCTTTGTGGTATGCTAGGTGGGCCATGGAGGCATGACCTTGGGTCCTCTGCCAGGTCCCTAGTCCCCTTCTCTCTGGCTCTTTCCTGAGATGTGTGCCCCTGTCACACCCTCTGCCACAATGCTCTTCCCCTGAAGACAGCAAACCATGAATTTGCCTCTCTGGAACCATGGGCCGAATAACCCCTTCCTCGTTTGAGTTGTCAGTGTTATTGTGTGTGTGCCCAGCAGCAGCAGCCAGGGAGCAGAACCCACCGGGAAACAGGAGGAAAGGCACAGGGTCCTGAGCCCGGCTCTGCCGCCAGCAAGGGCTACTTTGTGGAACCCCCTTCTCCAGGCTCCAGCGAGTGCCTTGGCACAAGGGTGCAGCAAGGAAAGGTTGGGGAGCTTTGCCTCTCCTCGAGAAGTGATGATTTCACAGGAGCTAGTCGGGTGCAGGCAGTGACGAGGAAGAGAAGTTTGTAGCTGTTCAGGGCAGCAAAGCAGAGCTCTCTGCACTCCTGGAAGCATGGAGAAAAGTACTAGACCCTGAGGGGCCACAACCCTGATGTCCTGGTGACGCAACTCTTGGGTTCTCCTGTCTCCTGTAGACCCTCCTGTCCACTCCCTGTTTCTTATCCCCAGTGCTCTCCAGTCCCTCATCTCCCGCCCTCTCCTCCCACCCAGCTCCTCCCTCCACCATCTCCTGAGGCTCAGAGAAACCTGGGCAAGGACAGCATGGCTGCTTCCCTGGGCTCTGCGCCCAGCTTGAGCCTCTTCTGGGCAGAGACTTACCTCCTCCAAGTATACCGGTGGCAGCCTAGGCTGAAACCAAAAGAACATTCTGTGAGGGGGAATCTGTACTGCCCGCTCCTCCCCTCTCCAAGGCGATCACCCAGCAAGAATGGAGGCTGCCTGGGGAGGGCTCCCAGGAAGGGATGACCCTGCCTGCCTGCCTGCCTGCCTGCCCGCACGCCTGCCCTCAGGCACAAAGAATACAAGTCAAACCTCCATCCTCCTTGACTTAAGACCTGCTGGAGACTCAGGTTTGTCCTGAGTGGGTCACCTACCCTGAGCCAGACGGGTCTGAAGACAGAGGTTTGGAGGCCTGGTACCAGAAAATCCAATGTTTAGTCCAGCTGTTGTTTGTTTTTGGTTCATCTGCCTGCGGCCTGCTGGGCTGGCTGACTGGGGATTTTGTGAAAATCAGAGGTCACTTTTTGCCCTGTCTCTTCTTCCCAGGCCAGGTTTGGTTCAAACACACAGTAAAACTGTCACTGTGATGTCCCTTCTCAGTGAGCACAGGACATCTGGCATGGTAATTGAGACCACAAGGACAGGTGCCGAGCTCCCCGGACAGGGCTGGGAATTCCTATGACCCAGGCTCAGTGTCTGTCACCGAGATTGCGCTGCCCTGTGCCCAGAAGGAGCTCCCGGGAGAGCAGCACACCAAGAGTGAGCAGAGTTGTACCGCGTTCTCCTCTGCCTGCCTGCCTGTCTGCTGCTGGTGGTGCTGCTTGAGAGCCAATGCTCAGAGGAGACTGCACCTGACTCCTGGAGGCCAGCATGTCGCCTCCTCCAGGAAGCCTCTGGATTCTTCCAACCAGAATGAATTATCGCTCCACAGTGATTGGAGTGTTCACAGCCCATACGTATCTAAGTATGTGTGGGACCGAGTCCCCAGCATCCCTGGATCAACCCGGGGCCTGGACTCTGTGAGTGTGGGGTCTGAATGTCACTCTTTGAGACCAGCAGGACCAAAGGTTCCAAAGTTAAGATCAAGTGCAGTGGGCTTAGGCAGCTCTCGAAGAGGCCTGGGCTCCGCAGTGCAGGAAGCAGACACAGGTACCAGAAGGGCACATATGGTTGCAAGGTGGACCCTGAACTCAGAAACGGGAACCTATTTCAAACCTGTTTCAAAGGCATTAGCTGCTCAATTCTTGGCGGGCAGGACAATTCCTCCCCCTGTGCCTGCCATCTGGGATGAGAACAGCCCTGTGGCTCTGTTCCATTTTCTCTCCCAGGCCCTGAAGCATACCACGCCACCCTTCCCTGCCCAACTCACGATGACAATAAATAATCCTCCTTGGTACAAAAGGGACAATATTATCTCTCTCTGTGGTTAAGGGAATTTAACAAATTGATAAATGTAAGGAGCCTTGTAGCTCAACTAACATAAAAGTATTTAGTAAAATATAATTGGTCATTTAATTTTAGATGTGTGAATTTCTTAATCTCCAACTGAGGCTCCCCCTGCATTGCTGACAAACAAAAGGGAATGCTGGTTGTGGCCCTGGCCCTGGCCTTCCTGTCACACATCTCCATGTTGAATGGGGGACCAAGGAGTGGCGTCTGTCACCCAGGACCACTTATTCCAAAGCAGCAGCCCTGGAGCAACAGCCAGTGCCCCCAGCAAGGGCTCAAGGGCAGACACAGGGCCCTGGACAGCTTGAGCTAACGCAGGAAGCCTGAGGCACAGCCAAGGTTGGAGGTCAGGGCAGCAGTCGGAAACCTGTTTGCCCTGGAACCTGCAGGAAAATCCAGGACAAAAGGGAGGATAAACGCTAAGAATAAAGACAATATAAAGACAGAAAGGGAGCTCCAAAAACCAGTGAAGAAAATGAGCACAGTGTTAAAATCAGTGCTCTGGATTGTACATCCAGTGAACAAACTGATAGGCTCTTCAGAGGCACAGTAAACAGACAGGAAAAATAAAAGAAGCCTCTGTCAACTCCAAAGACA
>NW_004524646.1:4587279-4590580 GCF_000260255.1 Octodon degus
ATATTAGATAACCACCATAGTAATTCAGCAATTCATACCAGGGCCTGAAAGGCTGGCCAGCAGGGCCTGCCAAACAAAGGGACACTTACAGTACAGACAGGCCACTGGGAGCTGAGGAATTCACTCCCCTCCACCCACCTGAGCCCCGTGGCCCTTAGGAGCTTTGTATGCAAGCCCAGACCAAAGCACACACAGTCCTTTTACTTCTGTCTCCCTCTTGAGCTCCAAAGAACTGCTTCACCTGCTTGCCATGCAGTGTTCCTGCTCTGTCTTCCCAGCACCTTCTCTCTGTTTGTGACGTTCAATTCACATAGCTCACCACCAAGTGTATGTTTTGCAGTTCTTGTCCAGCCACGCACAAGAGTTTGGGATCTACCTGTCAGAGCCACCACATGGTTCCAGTTAGGTGAAAAGGAATTCTGGTGGTGAATATAGGAGACAAGAGAGCTACCAAGGAGCGGGGCCCAGCTGCAGACCCCTCAGCCTCGGCAGCAAGAAGCCCACCAAGGTATGAGCCTCCAGGGACTCAGATCTCAGCCCTGGTGCGGGTCTTGCCTCTCCCAGGACCTTGGCATTGAGAAAGCAGGCCGCACGCATAGACAGTGAGAACATCAGAACCACTCTGAGAGCAAGAAGAAGACACTGTGACCTCCCCAAGTGCCCCGCCAACCCTGGCTATGGTCACTGCTGATGTGATCTTGGAGGCCAGCATAGAAGCCACAGCTAATGTGATAGCAAAGACAAGAAGCTTCCCAGCTTGGGCCAATCCTGCAGCCAGCATGGTGCTTTGGTGGGAGAGAGTGCCCAGAAGTGGCTTCTCACTGCCCTGAAAACCTTGAAAGGTGAGAGGCTGGGGAGATAGCTCAGTTGAATAAGCACTTGCCTGGCAAGTGCAAGGGCCTGAGTTCAATCCCCGGTTCGGCAAAAATAAATAAATAAATAATAATAATAAAATAAATAAAATGTATTTAAAAAAAAATTGGGGGGCTGGTGAGATGGCTCAGTGGTCTAAAGCACCTACTTGGAATAAGCTTGGCAAAGCACAGAGACCACAGTTCGATCCCCCAGCACCACATGCCAGCCAGCCCCGCCCCCAGGTGGGCTGAGCTGGCCACACACACACAAATAAATAAATTAAAAAAAAAAATTCAGGGGGCTGGAGAGATGGCTCAGTGGTCTAAAGCACCTACTTGAAACAAGCTTGGCAAAGCACAGGGACCACAGTTTGATCCCCCAGCACCACATGCCAGCCAGCCCCGCCCCCTGGTGGGCTGAGCTGGCCACACACACACACACACACACACACACATAAATAAAAATAAATAAATAATTTTAAAAAATTCAGGTCTTTAAAAAAAAAAAAAACTTTGAAATGGGCCAGGGTAGATAGGAGGCCACTTGCTCCCAGCCAAAGCAAGACCTTGCCCAGGTCCAGCTGCTTCCAAATAAATGTGGCATGGCTCTGATCTAACATTTATGACCCTTGTGACCTCTTCACACTTGCACAGCATTTAAGCCCATGGGAAACTCCAGTAAGGTCAAAGTAAATTATCTCAAAATCCCAGAGTCCAGGGGTTCAAAGTTCATTCCTTCCAATGCCCACCTCCTTTGCCACTGGTCCTATTGATACAGGGAGAAAAACTGATCTTGGGTGGGTGACCTCCAAATGATACAGGGAACCTCCAAATGACATAAGGAAAAAAGATCTCCTGACCTGACCTGGATGAGTTCATGTTCTCTAAAACTGAAGAACTAATTTTAGGAATAAATGGAAGTTATGAGCAGAATATATTTGTTGAGGGAAAGAAAGCTCCTGTCCGAGAGAGGGACAGGAGGGGGGCCCCAAGCGGATTATTCTCCCAAACCCAAGCTGACTCTTCCAGGGACTTTTATAGTGTAAAACCATGTGGGGAGAATGGGAACTCGCTTAGGTGGGCATGAGGTGGGACAAAACTATGGTCAACCAATGAGATTACAAGCACCATTGCTCAGGTAAAATTGATTAAGTCTGGAACCAAATGGGGAAGGGAGTCACTGTAGCAAGCAGGTATGAATGTAAAACAGAACTTTATCTGGTGGCCATTAGATAAGGATTCTCCCGGGCTTTCTCAGGGTGATGATCAATCCCGGATGCTAATCTTTAGGGAGGTCAGCATTTGGTTGCTCTTTGGTCTTTAGGTCTGGCTCACAGCAGGAGCATCTGTCCCTCCCACAGTTGCATGGTATCTCCTCTTCTGTGTTAACTCCTTCGAGGGCCTGGCCCTGTCTGACCGCCTATAATACTTCTATCTAACTCTGGCTGCCTGCAACACTATTAAGGCAGAAAAACAAATCCAAGAGGGGATATTCTGTAAACTAGTTTTGGGGGCCTTAGTTAGGGGATCCCTGCCAACCACTCCTAGTTTTATCCACCAAAGGGAATCTTCTCAGACAGTGACACAGAACAGGGTCTGAGTCCTTAGAAACCTTCAAAGCTTTGCTCTGGCTGCAGGGCAAGGTCAAGGAATGCGGGCAACCAAGGATAGGTTTCTTTTTCCCAGAAAACCAAAACCAGGGACATTTGTTTGTTCCCTTTCTGGAAGATGAGTAAATCTTCTTATTGGATGTAGTCACTTTATTGATCATCATAGGTTAATATAAAGCTGTGTAATTTTTAAGTAATTCCTTTATCAGTGACAGAATTTAATGATTTTAAGGATAATTCTTGCAATGAAATATATTGTAGAAATCTTTCCTGTTGGGGACCAGACTATGTAAGGGTTAAGCTGCTGAACACAGGGACCTCTGGCTGTGTTGGAAAAGCTCCTATTCACAGTGCTCTGAGGACAAGATAATATCACAAGGACGGAACACAGAGACATGGGCTGCTGACACTCCCAGTCCCAGAGTGTTGTAGGTTCATAAACAATACAGAGATCCAAGTAGCCAATTAAAATTTAGAGATTTTTGTTAGCTGAGCTCAGCCACGATCAGAATCTGAGCTCAGCCACGATAGACCCCTGGCTCAGAATCTAAGGGAAGCGGTCCCGACCAGAAGACATGGCATGTTTATAAAGGGAATATGCAATATATCTTGCTTGTCAAACAGTTAGATTAGTGCCCATCTTGCCTGTCAAACAGATTTTTTTCCTTTTTTTTTTTTTTTTGGTGGAACCATGGATTGAACTCAGGCCCTAGTGTTTGCCAGGGAAGCGCTTATTCCACTGAGGTATCTCCCCGGCTCTTCTCCCCAGTTTTGTAACTGAAAGGTGCTAGAAGGGTTGGGTAGGGAAAATGACAATAACATTAAGGTTTCAGGAGA
>NW_004524646.1:4597390-4601079 GCF_000260255.1 Octodon degus
GCCAGTGGCTGCGCCACCAACTTGAGCCAAGGTCACTGCTGATGCTATCTTAGCACCTACGGATGAGACCAGAGCACCTGTTCCAAGGAACTCCATGGCAACGTCGTGAGGCTTTCCAAGCCTGCAAAAAAGGGTGGTGCTTTGGTGGGAGAGGGAATCCAGAACTGTCTAATCATCCACTGATCTGAAAATTCTTTAAGGCATCAGGGTAGGCTGGAGGCTCTGGAGGCCTGGTGCGGGGTTGTGCATATCAGGTTGTGCAGGACCTCAGGAGATTTTACTTACCACAGATGGCTACGTTCTTCTTCACAAAAATCCCAGTTTTATGTTTATTTATTTATTTTGTGGTACTGGGAATTGAACTCAGGAATCTGCACTTGCCAGGGAAGTGCCTATTCTACTGAGCTATCCCCCCATCCCCCTTTTAGACACTTCTGGGACTCCCTTAAATCTGCTGGAGTGTAAAGGCAACTTAAAAATGGTATCCCTAAACACTAAATTCTCGACCAAGGGAGGGAAGGCGATGGGGGGGAGGGGGATGGGGAGCAGATGGACACACCAGGCCTGTTCTCACAATGAGTGAATAACAAAATCCAGCCAGCCTTTGCATTCCAGTGCTCAGCTAGACAGTGCATCTTATTAGATTATTTCAGAGATTTCCCGGATAGAGAAAGACCTGGCTCAGTCCTAGACAGTGATTGACTCCTGCTCTCCCTAGCCCTGACCTCCCTGTTGGTCGTTAGTAACCCCCAATTAACTTGCTGGGCATAACTCTGCCTAGCATTATGTGACATAACTGTAGAATAGCCTGTTATCTTCCTTTTGCACTTCCTTCAAACAGTCTATAGAAGTGACTGTTGAACCCCAAGAAGAGGCTGGTGATTCGGAACTGACATTCCCACCAGTCCACTAGAGGAAATAAAGCTGTTTGCCTTCCGAGATCTTCAGGGCTTTGTGTCTTGTATTTTCTGTGACTGGAGCTGTTTTAAGTCAGAACCAACGACACTGTCAAGGCACAGACCTCGGCCGAATTGGTAGGTCTTTGCTTTTGCATCACCTCTTCAGTGTCAGAGCTGGGATCCTATCCTCATTTGATAAGTGTGGGAACAGTCCAGCTGAGAGAGAATATGGGGTTTGCTCCACGGCATGCCAGACCCGAGCCAGGTCCAGCTGCTTCCAATAAGGTGGCTGTCTGTGCTGGCTGATTTTGTCCCTCCTAACACACACCTTGCTCCTGTGCCATCTTCACACTCACCTGCTTGCCAGGCTTGAGGGAAACCCTCCCGGGCAGGGTGCAGTGTTCCCAAATACAAGGGCAGGAGTCCACGGCCCATCCCTTCCCTCCCAACCCTCAGTTTCCTTGCAGCTGCCCTGATGAGAATAGAAAGGCAGGCACAGGAGGCGATACACACCAAGCGCACTGCTGCTGGAGTGGGGGCTGTAGGAAGAGGAGCCCTGGCCGCCACCCCTGGCCTTACCCAGGGAGCAAAGTCTGAAGATGCAGCGCAGCAAATCCGTCTCTCTTTCTGACACAGGGGCTGGCTGCAGGAGATGTTTATATAGCTTCACTCTGGCTGCAGGGCAAGCCCAGGAAAGCCTCAGACCAATCAGATAAGTTTCCTTTTCTCAGGAAACTGAAACTTTTTAAATTTTTTTCTTATTTTTTTCTCTCTCTCTGTAGTCCACAGGGCTATCTTTGTTGTTTTCCTGGTTGCAGAGGAAATCCCATTATTGTAGAAAGAGAATTTGGCCACCCTGTTCATTGGCCAGTACTATAAGATGCCTTGTCATATGTCAAATATTTTATCAGTGACAGAATTTAATGACTTTTAAGCATCCTTACAGGTGTTTAAATATATTGTAGAGATATTTCATATTTTCCAGAATTTATTTTTATTACAATAGTGATATTGATGTAGGGGAATGAAACTCCCACACTGAAAGATACCTGGGCCGAGTTCATAGTCTTTATTTATTTATTTATTTATTTATTTATTGTGTGGCCAGCTCAGCCCACCAGGGGGCGGGCCGGCATGTGGTGCTGGGGGATTGAACCCAGGTCTCTGTGCTTTGCTTGAGCTTAGCTTGTTCTAAGTAGGTGCTTTAGACCACTGAGCCATCTCACCAGCCCCGAGTTCATAGTCTCTAAAGTGGAAGAATGAATTTTAGGAATAACAGAGGATAGGAGCAGAATATATTCATTGGGGGAAAGAAAATTTCTGTCAAAGAAAGGGACAGCAGAAGACCAGAGTGGGTTGCCCAGATATCTGCCTTTTCTAGGAGTTTTTATAGAGCAAAAGCATGAGGTAAGGTGGTCTAAGGTAGAAAACATGGGAACTAGCACATCAGGTGGGACAAAACTATGCTCAACCAATAAGATCACAACAGTGATTGCTCAGGTAAAATTATTAAATGGGGATCAAATGAGGAAGTGAGTCACATAGCAAGTGGGCATGAATACAGTGAAGCACTTATTCCACTGAGTTTTTAGAGTTATTCTTTTTTTTTTGCGACGGGGGGATTGAATGCAGGTCCTGCTGGGCATGAATATAGAACAAGGGTTCTTCCTGTAGGGGGTGGATAGTGACTCTTCCTAGCTTTTACAAGGTGATTAATATCAATCCCTAATGCCATCCTTAGGGAGGTATATGGGTGCATCTGTTTACTCTTTTGTCTTGAGGTCTGGCCCAGAACAGGAGTGCCTATCTTTCCCACAGATATAAGCTATGAAGGAGTTATCCTCACTGGCTCCTTCCGAGGGTCCAGGCCTCTCTGATTGTCTAGATTTTCATGTAGCTCAACTGCCTACAGCATTAATGACATTAACTGCTTTCTAAAGGACAAAACTTCACCGTTTTCATGTCTTTTTTTTTTTTTTTTAAATAATTTTAGTTCAAAGTTAAAATGAGGGGACCAGGGACATAGCTCAATAGAATAAGTGCTTGCCTGGTAGGCACAAGGGCCTGAGTTCAATCCCCAGTTCTGCCAAAAATAAAATAAAATGAGTAGGCATTATTTTATATCTGAAACGTGAGGGCTGGGAAGTATGGAGAGACAGAATTGATTATTGCAAATTTTAATATAAATATAAAATATTTTCTCAGAGGGGGTGTCAAAAAACTACAGAAGTTATAGAAATTAAGATAAATTAATTTCTTATAAAATCATTCTCTACATCATTACAACCTGGTGTTTGTCTTGTTTTGTTGGTCCTGGGAATCAAACTCAGAACCTTATGCTTGCCAGGCAGGCTCTGTACCACTGAGCTATATCCCCAGCCCAGAACATCAGTTTTCAAATGAGAACATGGAAGAAATAACTCTGTATATGATTACTACCAAAACAAGTGAAAACTCACAGAGCACTAGCAAGATGCAAAGTATGCTAATGGTGTTTATTAAGACCAAATTGCATGTTGAACAGAAAAATATAATGTTCTTTATATGAAATCTTTGATTTGTTTCTGAATAGATTTCTTGATAAGTATACATAATGTTATGGTTTGTACCTAGAAGTCCCCCCACAGCCTCATGTAGCCTCGGGATGGGTTTGTAGACTTTGTGATTAATTCATGATTCAACACTGGGATTATGCTTGCCTGGCAAGTACAAGGCCCTGAGTTCAATCCCTGGTACCGCAAAAGTAAATAAATAAATAAATAAATAAATAAATGCTGGGATTATAGGTGT
>NW_004524646.1:4601299-4604143 GCF_000260255.1 Octodon degus
CCTCCACTAACTGTGAGCTAAGTAAGCCTTTCCTTCCTTAATTTCAGGTGTCCAGTATTCTGTCCCAGCAATGAGAGAAAAGTAACTGAGACACATAATAACCTAATATATAGATGACATTATCTCCCAGCCATGCATATTGGAATACTGAATTGTCCTAAGTCAATTTTAAGAAACTTCAAAGCAGATTACAAAATGACATTATAATAAATTGCTACTTGTCTGTTTCTTTTCACTCAAGGCTGGGACAAATACCCGACACTCAAAATGAAAGAAAGAAAACTTTGTTTAGCTCACAGTTTATGGCAGTATCAGTCTATACCTGGCTGGCTCCTAGGCAAATGGCAGCAGTTCATAGCAGAAGAAAACGAGGACGAACAGAAGAGGTGCAGCAGCTGCAGCATGTGTCAAACCTCTCTTCCTTCCACATCGACTGCAAGGACCAGAGCTCCTCCGAGGAAGTGGTGATGGCTGGTGCCAAGATCCCCGCTCTCTGAGGCAGTAAGGCTTGCAGAAGTCTCCCTCAGCCCCTTTATCTACCATTTCTGTGCTGAGTCACTCTAGGTCGAGGCTGCCAGGCCCCAGGGCATGGTGTCAACAACCCAAGCTAGCCAAACTCTGACATCTCAAGTTGAGACAATGTCAATCACCGCACTACTCTAACCTCTGCTATCAATATTTGTGATAGGTTTGGGCCCAAGTGTAAATTGCTAAAATCATTGTGGTGGTCATCTAATATGGCCGATTCCCTTAAAACAAACACCTATGCTCCAGGACCACCTCCTCCTTCTCCAGTTTAGCTCAGGACATAATTTACTTTCACCCTTCCCATTGCCTCAGGGAAGATCCCCAATCAGCTCCTCAGATATATCTAAACATGCCCTTCAAACCCCTCCCTTGGCAAAAGGTCATAAAAGCCTCGCCTTCCTTTGTCCAGTTCAGAGAATTCCTTGACCTCCCCAAGTTCTCTCCGTGTCCTCAAAGAAAATAAAGCCCTTTCCCTTTTCCTTCAGCCTGTTTCTCTGCTGCACCATTCACCTGAAATACACCTATCATATGGTGCCATGACTCAGATAGATAGGCAGCGTGTGAGGCTCCCAGGGGCCAAACCCCCGTCTTGAGGCCCCCTGCCTATCGGCCAGCTTCTCTCCTCCTGGATCTGCCTCTTGCCCTTGCCAACATTTGCATGCAACACCAGTCATCTTCACATCCCACAGGCAGGCGGAGCTTTCGGCTTCTGGTTCTTTCCTTCAGGGGTTTGCTCTCTTTGCTTTGTCTCGGATGAATACTCTCCCCCGTAGAGCACTCCCCTACCGTCTTCGGAAATTCGTGGGGCCCTGTGTCTGGAAGTCAAACTGTCCCTGGTAACCCCCCCTCCCCCGGGATCCCCCCTAAAGCCTGGTGATGACTGGAGGGACCTAGGTTTGGGGACTTCACTTTCACTCTTCTTAGCTTTGAGAGCTAGGTTCAGCTGCTTCCCGGGCTTAGAAGTCCACTCAGCCTTAATTTGATCATTCAAGGGAATCATTCTGCAATGAGAAATATTCATTCCCAGCCCCCTAAAGACTGGTCTTGGGGTGCCTGGTCCATAATCTCCATTCCCTTAGCCTCCAGGAGACCATAAAACCAAAGCGATTAATCTTCTCTTGTCAGACAGCTTGGCCACAATATAAAACCCAGTGGCCTATACAAAAAACTTTTTTTTGGCGAACCGGGGATTGAACTTGCCAGGGAACTTGTCTTCATGCTTGCCAGGGAAGCGCTTATTCCACTGAGCCATCAGCCCGGCCCCCAAAAACTTCTGATTTACTGATTTTCCAAAGTTTAAAAAACGTCTGTAACCGCACCAGCAAATGGCAAAACGTCCCCTATATTCAAGCTTTTTTCTCCTTGAGGACACGTCCCTCGCTTCCTCTCCCGCCTCGCTTCCTCAACAGTGCAGAGCGGCCCGGAGACTCTCAGCTCGCACGGCTCCCCCGGGCCCTCCCTCCGCCTCCTTGGATCCTGCAGGAGACGCCCGCTGCTCCGCGGCCCCTGTTCCGCTGCAGTCTCCCGCGCCTCCAGCCTCCTGCCCCTCCCCGCTCCTCCTTTCACGGCCTCTCACCCTCCGGTTACTCTGTCACCCCCATCGCTTAAACCAAGGACAACTCCCCCACCTCTCTGTGTCAGAGACCAGCCACTTCACCTTCTTTTTTTTTAGCGCTTATTCTACTGAGCCATTTCCCCAGCCCCCAACTTTCTGACCTCTCAAGTTGAAGTCGGTCTAGTTCCTCACTTTCCTCGCTGCCCCCTCCCCTTATAACCACACTCTTTTTCCTTCAGGTTTTTCACTTTTAACACTTTTCCCCCCAACAGCCTGGGCCCCTCCCTCTGCTATCCATCAAGCTAAAGACGAGGTAACAGCCCACAGAGCGAGCGAGCGAGCTGGAGCAACGTTTTCCCCTCACCCCCCCCCAAGCCACCTCTAATGTCTACACAGCGACAGTAGGCACCTCAGTTCCCTCACACCAGCCTACAAGTGCGGGACTTGTACACCTCAGCGCCCCTCTACCGTGCTCTGCCTAATCCTTATGCTCTGCTCAGATTGCTTGCTCCCACTGGAACCCGATACGCTATATTAAACCTAAACATGTACATTAACTATAAGCGGTTTTTGCATTTTTCCAAATTCTTCTTATAAGAGATCTCTGCTAATTGACCTACAAAAGTTCTGACTAGTCTCTCATAATTACAAACCTACAAAAAGTCATCATAATTTAGCGTGGCCAGAAATATATTTGAGTGCACTCTCACTTTATAAAGATGTCCGTGTTAGGGCCTGGGAGATGGCTCAGTGGAATAAGC
>NW_004524646.1:4609083-4613258 GCF_000260255.1 Octodon degus
TTTAGGAATTTGGGCTACTGAACAATCTGGAGGGTGGTCTCTCTTGTTTAAATGATAATTTTCCAAATTATTCGGACCCTACAAAGCACCTAATAATCCAGAACACGTTGTACATCTTCATGAATCTGTACCTTTAAAACCTTAAACGAATTAGGCTGGCCAGATAGCTCAGTGGATTAAAGTGCCTGCTTAGGTAGGCACAGGCATGAGCAGGGCCAGCCCCTGAGACAGTGATTGAGACTGGTGATGTGTGCCTGCAATTCCAGCGCTTGGGAGGCTGAAAACAGGAGGATCACTACGAATCTGATCTGTGTAGTGAGACCCTGTAGACTCTGTACTAAATATATTAAAACAAAACAAAACAAAAACCTTAAAAGAATTAAAACAAGCTGTTGCTACTTATGGCCCTACTGCTCCCTTCACTGTGAGTTTAGTAGAAATGCTAGGCCTATAGACTACGGCCCCAAATGATTGGAAAGGAATAACTAAAGCATGTTTGAATCCAGAAGATCATTTATTGTGGAAAGGAAATTTCTTTGAATATTGCATGGAAAAGGCAGCTGGAAATGCAGTTAACATCTAGCCATTATAAAAGACATGCTAACTGGGGAGGGGGAGGGGACTTTTGCTAACATAATCAACTGACCTTTGCATTGCAAATACATGAGCAAACTAAGATAGCTGCCATTAGGGCCTGGAGGGAACTTCCTTGTAAGAGTGAAGCATCCCTCCACTTGGCTTCCATTAGGCAAAGCCCTGATGAACCTTTCCAAGATTTGGCTGCACGTTTGTTGCAAGCTGAGAGGATTATCAGTGACATGGAAACTAGCAAATTAACAGTTCAACAATCGGCCTTTGCAAATGCAAATAAATGGTCTAAAGAGACCTTAAGAGCCCATAAACAGCAGGCTACACTGCCTGACATGATTTGGACTTGTGTGGATATTGGCCCCTCCTATGGACAGGGCGATGCCTTGGCAGCAGCTATTACTCAAATTATTCATCCACAGTCAAAAAAAAAAGCAGGTGTGTGTGTGGGGCTAAGGTCATTTGTTTCCACTGTGGGTACAAGGGACATTTAGCCCAAAACTGTTCTGCTGCACCAAACTGTTCTTGTATCTGTCTCTTCAAGAAAACTTTCCAATCCATGTACTAGATGTAGACGAGGGAGCCATTGGGCTAGTGAATGTGGATCTAAAACTGATAAGGGGGCTGGGGAGAGGGCTCAGTAGAATAAGCGCTTCCTTGGCAAGCCTAAGGGCCTGAGGTCAATGCCCCGTTCGTGCACTCATGGGGCAGGGTGGCTTCTGGAGTTTGTGATTATGGGGGTGTGGAAGCTGCACCTGTGCCAGGCAGGTAATTTGCGTTACAATGTAAGGAGAGTTGAGAGGCTGGATACCTGCCAGAGCTGGGCCCCTCCCTATGCTCTTTGCTCTTGTCCACTGCCATGAAAGATTACTGTCTGCTGGGTGCTGCTCTACCTTGGAGCCAACTGAGTATGGACTGAAACCTCCAGTAACTGTGAGCTAAATAAACCTTTCCTTCCTTCATTTTGCATGTCGGGTATTTGTCCCAGCAAAGAGAGAAGAGTAACTGAGACAGGACCTATGCCTCAGGGTACAGTGGGAGTCTTGCTCAGCCATAACAGTCTCATCTTGAAAGGTTTCCAGAGTTTTGCCTTGTGTCATCGGTGCTGACTATGCAGGGAAATGCAAGTTATAATTCAATCCACCCACACCATTGTTTAATTGGTCATTCTTTCTTTGATAAAGTTTTAAAATTAATAAAAACCAAAACATAGAGATTGATTAAAGAAAAACATTTTAAAGGGCTTTTTCAAATGCAAGCATGCATGGCCTCCAGGTAAGGCAGCAGAGTTGCCCACCTGGGAGATACAAGAGCCGTTCCTCCAGGAATAGAACTCAGCAGAAAAGCAGGATGGAAGGGCCAGGGAGATGGCTCAGTGGAATAAGCGCTGCCCTGGCAAGCGCAAGGCCCTGAGTTCAATCCCTGGTTCAACCAAAAAAAAAAAAAAAAAGAGAGAGAGAAAAGCAGGATGGGGAGTGGTTGTCTCTCTCCACTACAATGGACACTAAAAGAACAGTTTTTTTTTTCCATTTTCCCCTTAAAGTGGTCAGATTAAAAAGGCTGTTTCCATCCTAATAATAAAAACAATTTACTTCAAAAAAAAAAAAAAAAAAAGCTTCCAGGAGATTTACAATGGGGATATTTTAAAAATTACTTAAAATTCCTTTAATTACTAATAAAGTTGATTGCTTGTTTCACAGTCCTAAATTAAAATTGATAAATTTTAATTAGCTTTTAAAGTTAATAAAAAGCTTTGATAATTTACAAACAAATATAGAGGTTTGGAATAAAATCTAGAAGCAGTGCGGTTTAAAAAGTAGCTTGATTTTGACATCCCATTTAAAAAATAAAAGGCCAGCTGGGGAGATGGCTCAGTAGAATAAGTGCTTCCCTGGCAAGCCAAGGGCCTGAGTTCAATCCCCAATTCTGCAAAAAAAAAAAATAAAAAAAATAAATAAATAATGAAAGGCCTAGTGATGGACTCCAAAGGGGTACAATCTATAACTTTTTCATATTTGGGCACCTTATTCTTTTTTTTTTTTTTTTTTTGGTGGAACTGGGGATTGAACTCAGGCCCTTGCGCTTGCCAGGCAAGTGCTTATTCCACTGAGCCATCTCCCCAGCCCCCTGGGCACCTTATTCAACAGAGACAAATTGTGCCCTAAACTGTTCAGATCCAGATTAAACATCTTACAACCCTAAATGATTTTAAGATTTTACTTGGTAACATTAATTGGCTCTGCCCTGCTCTTAAGCTAACTGCTCAAAAAAAATAAAAGAGAGTTAAGTCCTCTCCTTTGATTTATTTATTTATTTTTAATTTTCTGTATTTAGTGCAGTGTCTACAGGGTCTCACTATACAGATCCAACTCAGTGATCCTCCTGTTTTCAGCCTTCCAAGCACTAGGATTACAGGGGTGCGCCACCATACCCACTCTTAATCCCAGTGCACCCTGGGGGTGGGACCAGCACAGCACACCAGGGATCAAAGCCTGGTCCCTGCATCTGCCTCAGCAGGGGCTTTAATCCAGTGAGCTATCTGGCTGTCCCGCCTTAGATAAAGTTAATCAGGTTCTTTCTAATGCTCAGCTCTCTAGAGTGGACCCATTTTTGCCAACATTTTAAATTGTTTTCCCAACTGAGTATATGTCCACTGGGGTTCTTTGGGAGTCTTGGGGCTCCTTATAATGGCTGCACATGCCACATACTCCACATAAAACCATGACTCCCTTTCATGATTCTGTGGCAGAACTGATTGCATGTGGATGAACTTGTGCGATTCAGCTCCTTGGTCATGCGGTACAAACTATCATTGTTCCCTTTTATTCAGTTCAACAAAAATGTTTATGGCAATTTCATCCTTTTGGCAATCTGCACGGGCTGATGTTCCTGGTACTACTGACTGCCATTATCCTTCAGATAAATAAACACAATTTGCTTCTCTTACCTTTGTCTTCCCTTCAAAAATAAGCTTAGTCCCGAGAGCAAGTGGCATCTCCGCTTCACAGATGGATCGGCTTCCGGTCAGGAAGGTTATGTAACAGCTTTCTCTTCAATACAGGACGCAGGTAGGTTTCTCTTCTGCACAAAAGCCTGAACTGCCAGCAGTAACATGGGCATGGCAGGATTATTCCTCCACTCCTATTAACCTCTGTTCAGACAGTGCTTGTGCCTGTGGTGTAACGCGCTACATGGAAACCGCCACTGTCCACACTAGTCAAGAAGATCCTTTTCATTTACTCCACACTCTTCAGGTCATCAAACAATCGCGTCACGTTCCCTGTTTTATTGGTCATACACGCTCTCATTCTCAGTCACCAGGACCCCACACTGAAGGGAATGCCAGCATAGACAGATTGCTGGGCGCTGTGACTGTTACTCCCTCAGATGCTATGCGACAAGCTACTGCCTTGCATGCCACTTCTCATCAAAATGCTTCTGCCAGTTTTGATTAAGCTGTGCTAAAAAATAATAAATAAATAAATATTTTAAAAAATGCTTCTGCCTTACACAGTTTCATTTGACTTGCGCACAGGACCGGGAAATTGTTAAACAATGTTCTTCATGTATAAAACACTCACCCTTAT
>NW_004524646.1:4613358-4617504 GCF_000260255.1 Octodon degus
CAGCTGTTCTTTTTTTATTTGAGCTCTAAAATATAAATTTACAAGCATACTTTCTCAGTTACCAGATGGTCTGATATCAAAGTTAATTTATGATTAAATAAAAATCATTAAAATGGGGAGAGATTATTAAACAGGACTCTCTATTGGTGGATAAAGGGTGGCCAACCTTTGTTCATCAATAAAGAGCTCCCAGGGGCCGGGGAGACGGCTCAGTAAAGGCCTGAGTTCAATCCCCAGTTCTGCAAAAATAAATAAATAAATAAATAAAATAAAGAGCCGCCAATCATTTCCTTAAAAGACACTCCTAATACTTTGGTCATTGGTCAAAACAAAGTTTTTTCAAAAATTAAAATAAAGTTTTCTCAATATATTAACTATATTCATGCCTTCCAAATGTACAGTATTCTACAATGTAAATTTTCTTTCAGATTTAAACATAAGGTCTCTCATGCTCCAGGTATTCATCAGAGGTTCCTGTCAAGCCAATATGAGGTCATCAATAAAATGATAATTTTCTAACTAAAACTTATGTGACATGTATCCTATGTACATGCTGTTACATTTAGAGATGCCAAAACAAAATGGAGATTTCATCTTCTTCTGTGACTGTTGGCTACACTACTATGTACGACTATTGGTGTCAAATGTTCTCTGCAAAAGTTTATAACTGCTGTCCATTAACATTCTACAGACACTTAGCTGCTCAGATGTCCATGGTTGGTAAGAAGTAAGTTCTTTGGTCACACTTTATATTTCAGGGTATTAGATACTCAGATAAAATTCCAATAATCAAGTGTATTGTTCCAAACTAAGTATACTAATACAGACTCACATTCTCCTAAAGGAACAATTGCTATTAATTCCTATTTTATATCCCTATCTGTTCCTGACATTCATGCCAAGCTTAAAACACAGATCTCGGCCTTCAAACCCCACAGGAAAACTTGCCTAACCTAACTTTCTGTGTCTTCAGTAAGAGAGACCAAAATTAACTATATACAGTGCCAATTTTTGGCTGTGACACTTGAAACTCTAATCAAAGCAGGACCTTGACAAGGTAATGCTAGGCCTAAGCAATCCTGCCACCCCAGCGACAAGTGTGGTTAAAAACAAAAAAACACTGGCACAACACTGCCCCAATCTGCAGCCATCACTGGGACATCTACAAACTTGAGGGTCACTAGAAATGTGGGTCACCTGTCTGTCAGAGAGCAGGTAAGTCATCCAATTCCCTGCCCTCACAGGAAAACTCGCTACAGCCAGATTCAACAATACTTGACCTGCTTAGTCTTGCCACTGAAGAACAACAGAGCTTGGGTTCCATGGCCCACACTGACCTACCTTTGTCAGAGTCCTGAGTCTCACTAGACATCTCACATAAAAAAACTTTTCTTGCTGACACATATAATTTTCTTCCTAAGTTCTAAAATCACTATATGGGGCTGGAGAGATGGCTCAGTGGTCTGAAGCACCTACTTAGAACAAGCTTGGCAAAGCACAGGGACCATGATTCGATCCCCCAGCTCCACATGCCGGCCAGCCGCGCCCCCTGGTGGGCTCAGCTGGCCACCCCCCCCCCACACAATAAATACATGTTAAAAAAATTAAAAATAAATAAATAAATAAATAAATTGACATCTTAACTTTAAAAAAAATAAAATAAAATCACTATATTAGCTCTACAGTCTTCATGGTGGGTGTTGATGGCCAACCTACATGACCTCTTTCAGACAGGCCCATTCCCTGCTGACTCCAAACACTGTTCTTCACTCATAATTTCCTTGTGATCCCAACCTGTTCCATACTTCTCATGGGGAGAGACCAAAAGAGCCCACTTTTCTCTCACCTCTCTCTCCCCCCACAGTATACATCCTACAAACCCAACCTCTATACACAGCCAGCTCCTCCCTCCCTCTTCCCTTGTCAACCACATACTCTGAGATCCTTCCATTCCCACTCATGCCACACATGCCATTCCTATACTAGTATGCCTCAGAGATTCCACAGCCTTTCGCTACATTCCCCAAGACCTAATAGCCCCCAAACATCAAAAAAGACTCCAGCCCATATGCCTTCTTCACCATTCCCTTATACCCAGCTTGCCAAGACCTCTTTGCCTCCACATGGACTGATCCAGGCACTCTCCGATCTCAACAGCTCACATAGACAGTCTTATCTCAGACTTTCAGAGACAGTCCTCACTTCTTTAGCCAAACCCTTGCTGCTGATCCTAAAACCCTTGACCTCAAGCCTAGCCTGCTCCTCCAATACACTGATGACCTCCTTCTTTGCTCTCTCTCTCATGCCCTAGCCCTACAACACACAGATACTCTTCTCAATTTCCTGTCAAGATGAGGTTACAGGGTCTCTCCCTCAGAAGCTCTAATACCTTTGCTAAAAGTCAAATATCTCTCACCCTCGCACCTACTACTTGTGCAATCATAGCCGACCACAAAGCTCTCCTTCGTCACCTTCAGGTACCAACCACAAAACAGCAGGTCCTCTCCTTCCTCCAACACTTGCTATGACAACATGCAGATTCCTGCCTTCCTCAACCAGTAGACACCACTCAGTCGACACCATCTATATCCCCTGGAGACTTAAAATATCTCAAATCCTCTAAGCCTACAAGACTACAGCCAGCATAGACAGGCCCCCATTTGGTCATCCTCTCAACAGCAACAGTGGTAAAAGTCGCCAGCATGCCCTCCTGGTTCCACATCATTTGCGTCAAGTGATACTCAGACAACTCCACTCCATCTGACGACTCTGTCTCTCCTGATCCTGAACCAGTGACTTCTAACTAGTCTTCACAACTCTTGTCACCTATGCACCTCCATCTAACTAGAGGTTCAAAACTCCTGTTTAACTCATGTATTTTTTTCCCCATCTGGTTCCCAGCTTACTATTTCCTGTTAGTCCTTTCCTTTGCTGTCTGTCTTTGGGCTGTCTGCCCTGACAACTTTCAGGTGCCACAAACAGAAGTCCTCATACTCCTATACTTTGCGACCACCTCTGGGATCCCCACCCTTTTCTGCCTATCATAACTTCAACGACTCTCAAACATGATCTTACTCCTGAGCTTCACTATCCTGCTACTTCCAGCTCTCTCCAGTCCATCTCTAGATGCCCTGTCTAAACCTTCTTACTCCATCACACTTTCCCTGTCAGACTAAGGAGTAATAAGGTCTCACAACTTTACTCCTTCATCCCGCAAGGCTGTTTTTCAGGTTCCCTATTGCCAACTGATGCCAATTCAATATACCTGGGATAACTCAGACACAAAAAGACCATATCAAGATATCCAACTCACTCAAAAAGTGAGAGCCACTCACATTCCAGTCCTCATCGGAGTGAGAATTCTTGCAGTCCTGGGTGTAGGTTTTGGGGCAGGGGGACTAGCTGCAGGTATTCAGGCCAAAGATCTCTATCACCAGCTCCCTGTTGAGCGCCACCACAGAACACATGAGATTACACCCACCACTCACCTTCTTCAAAACCAAATTGATAGCCTTGAAGCGGTCTCCCTTCAAAATTGCCATGCTCTCCATGTCCTGACTGCTGAAAAAGGGGGCACCTGCACTATGCTGGGAGAAGAACGCTGTTACTTTGTAAATAAGTCAGGGATATCGTGATGGACAAAGTAAAGAGCCTTCACAATTAGTTAGAATGCAAGCGCTCAAAACTAGTATATCGACAATCTTCCTCCTCACCATGGTCCTGGTGGGGTGATATTTCGGATCATGGGCCCCATTTCTGTTTCCCTCCTCAGCCCATTCATCACACTGGTAATATGTTTACTCATAGCATCCTCTTTTCAAACTTTTTACAAGGTTCCTTCAATCTCGGATGTGAGCCTTCATTAACAAAAAAACTTCTAGTCCTGGCTAAAACACCTGGTACTAACTTATACATGGGCATGAACCTGTCAACCCTTTTTGTGCTCAAGATGACACCCCCGTTCAGCAGGAAGAAGCTAAGAGACTCAATACTCCTTTTCCTAACAACCAAAAAATGGGAATGATAGGTTCGGGCCCTAGTGTAAATTACTAAAATCATTATGGTGGTCATCTAATATGGATGATTCCCTTAAAACAAAGACCTATGCTCCAGGACCACCTCCCCTTCCTTCTCCAATTTAGCCCA
>NW_004524646.1:4627534-4629947 GCF_000260255.1 Octodon degus
TTTTTTGTATTTTAAGGCAGGGTCTACAGGATATTGAGGGTCTCTCTAGAAGATCAGACTCGTAGTGATCCGCCTGTTTATAGCCTCCCATGAGCTGGGATTACAGGCACAGTCACCCAGTCTCAATAGCCATCTCAGCATGCCCAGGAGCGGGGCCAACACCAGCATGGCAGGCCCAGGGATCAGACCCCCGGTCCCTGTACCTGCTTTCAGATGCTTTAATCCGCTGAGCTATTTGGCTGCCCCACTTCATAATAGACTTTACTTGGCAGTCTACACTATTTTTGAATTCTATAAAAGATGGAAGTACAGCAGCAGAAAGACAATTCCATCAAATAAGAGCAAAAAGGCCAGGAAGGGTCCTTTGGAGAGATGTCCATACTGGGCAGTGGAAGGGACCCCGTCCACTACTAACCTGGGGCAGAGGGGATGCTTGTGTTTTTCCCAGGAATGCTGAATGTCCTATTTGGGTTACCAGAGTGAGCTGTCAAGCTATACCATGAAGCCAGATCTGGAGAAGAAGTTAGGAGTGATGAGGCCAGATCCTGGCTGGGGCCTATTGAAGGAACTAACAAAATGGAAATCTAAGATCTAAATAGGAGATGAAATATAGAAAGATAACTGAGCTAAATTTTACTAGGATTAATAAAAAATATGCTTATTAGAGATAAAAGATTTTATTCCTTCCAAAATTTTCTGATAAGAGATATCTGCTTAATGACAAATAATGAAATCTGAGTAGTCTATTTATAGTTATAAAATTTTAAAAATTATAATAGAGTTACTATAAGTTAATCTGGCCAGGAATATATAATTGAGTACACTCATAATTTTATAAAGATAGTTGTTTGTGTGTATTGTGTATTTGTCTACGTGTGTGTCATTCTGTGAACAGTTGTTCCTTTTTTTTTGCCAAACTGGGGATTGAACTCAGACACTTTCGCTTGCCAGGGAAGCGCTTATTCTACTGAGCCATCTCCCCGGCCTCATAATACAACTTTGGGTATAGACTTAAAAGCATGCTTTCTCCTAAGTTACCAGCTGGCCTAAGTGATATCAAAATCAGCTTATATGTAGTTTATCAAAAAGTTTAAACTAATTAAGCAAAAATTCCTTAGAGCAGGGAGAAATTATGAGAGAGGAGTCCAACTGATGACTATGAAGTATGGCCAAACTTTTAGCTCATTAATGAGAAGCTCCCAATAATCTCTTAGGAGACACTCTCAAAAATTTGGTCATAGGGCTGGGGAGATGGCTCAGTGGCATAAATGCCTTCCTGGTAAGTGTGAGGTCCTGAGTTTGATCCCTGGTACCCCCCCCCCAAAAAAAAAAGGAAAAAAAAAAAAAGGTCATTGGTTAAAAGATAAAAGTCTTTCAGAAAAATTGACAATTGGGTCTTTTCTTTAAAAATGTTTTTGGGGGATGGTGAGATGATAGTTCAGTGGTCTAAAGTGCCTGCTTAGGCAAGCTTAGGCAATTGCAGGGACCACGGTTTGATCCCCGGCACCACATGCTGTGCCAGCCCCACCCCCAGGGCAGGCTGAGCCGGTCACAAAAAAAAAAAGAAAGAAAAAGTTTCGGTATGAAACTAAATTAAGAAACAAAGATTTGCACATTTCCAGCAGAAAAGTATAACCATGAGATGTGAAAAGTAATGCCATATTAACATGCTAAGCTGTAAAAGGCTCAAGTTAATAATTTCTGACAATTACCAGCTATACTGATAACTCACTACTATTATGGACAATTGGACTATATAGGGTTGTATTACTGAATTCAAGTACCTGAAATCTTGGACTGGCATCAAATATAAAAATGTCCTGTAAAGATTTCTCCAAATACAGCTTCTCTAACTGCAATGGAACATCCATCTCTGACAAAACAAAACAAAACAGAGGGATATGTCAGGAGCTGAGGAAGCTGGAAAGTTGGTCAAATGTGTATGGGTGGGACTAGTCCTCAGTGCCTCAATCAAACAAGCTACCTCAATCCTGAGGTAAACATCCTCTCTGATTAAGGTGGGCTATTAGTCGCCAGGCAACCTTGTTTCATGCATTATTTTCTTTCTTTTTGGTGGTACCAGGGATGGAACTTAGGACCTTGCGCTTGCCAGCCAAGCACTTACTCCATTGAACTATCTCCCCCAGCTCCTCACCTGTTCCACTCAAAGATATAAATAAATGTCCATTTTGTTTTGCTCCTGGGGTCCTCTTGCAAACCAGGCAGATGAGCCACCACCTAGCCCAGCTTTTGTCTTCTTGACTCTCTTTCTCATTCCTGCTGCCGTTTCTCCCTAGGTAGAATCAATCGAATTGTTGCACTGAGACCAACAGATCCCTACACTGCTTGCTTTTCTTTTTCCTCTCTCTGTTTTTATTTCTTTTTCTTTCTTTTTTTCTTTTCTTTTCTTTCT
>NW_004524646.1:4630657-4632200 GCF_000260255.1 Octodon degus
TTGGACCCAGCTGAGTATGGACTGAAACCTCCAGTAACTGTGAGCTAAATAAACCTTTCCTTCCTTCATTTTGAGTGTTGGGTATTTGTCCCAGCAATGAGAGAAGAGTAACTAAGACACTGCCCTTCTGGGCAATGCCTGGAGATTCAGTGTGCCCCTCCCTAACGACAAACAGAAAACAAATGGGAGGAATGAGGAAGGAGCGCACACCGGCTGTGATGCGCAGGACTCCCAGCCAGAACTCGGAAGGCCCAGCTTCCTTCCTGGGGCTGTCTGTAGGGGACACTCACTATCATTAGGCATCCAGAGCTCCTTCTCCTTTCTTCTTTTTCTTTTCCTCTTTTCTCTGTGAAACAAAACTTTCTTTGGATAAAAGATCTTCTGTCCTGATACCCCATTCTTGGGGCCAAAGCACTGGCTTAGAATAAATCAATGGCTCCATTTAAAATACCACCAGTGGAGCTGCAGAGATAGCTCAGTGGTATAAGCATATGCCTGGCAAGTGCAAGGACGCAGGTTCGATCTCCGGTACCACATGCCGTGCCAGCCCTATGCTGAGCCTGCTACGAAAAACAGGTGTAGTAGTGCACACCTGACATCCCAGCACTGGCGAGGCTGAGACAGGAGGATCACTAGGAGTCCAAGCAGCATAGTGAGACCCTGTACCAAATCACTAAAGAAGTAAATGATTTAAAAAAAAAATAAGATAAGCGTCATCAGTGTTTGCTAGAGGCTTTTGGTGGAAGAAGTTGGCTTGCTGAAATGCTGTTGGACAGAGACAGGAATGAGGAAGGCAGCTTAGAGAGCCTGGGAATTGGCAGCTAAGATGAAACTTATAACCTCAGTAAACAGAGGCAGGATCCAGAAACAGATCCTTGGCATCAATGTTGAGCTGGTAAACCAAACCTTGCCAGCATAGTTCTGTGGTTTAGATGGTAGTGTCCCCAATTCCATGTCTAAAGACTTGGTCCCTGGGGCAGTAGTAGCCCTGGGAAGTGCTGTGAACCTTTAGGAGGTGTGGCCTAGTGAGAGGTCCTAGGTCCTCGAGGGTGCTGCTTCGGGCTGAGACCTTCCTAGAGACTTGGTCCAACCCTTCCATCAAGAATGCATTCTGACTTCATTTCTTCATCCTCCATCATCCTCCTTCTGGGAATTTTAAGAACTGTCCTGGATGAAGCAAGGGAGGAAATCCTGACTCATGCTATACCATGGAAGGACCTTGAAGACATTATAGGAAGTTAAATACACCAGTCACAAAAAGAAAGATACTGTATGATTTCACCTCTATGAGGTACCTAGAGTAGGCAAATTCATGGAGACGAAATGCAGAACGATGGCTGCCAAGGCTGGAAAAAGGTGGACTGGGCACTTGTGTAATGGACAGAGAGTTTCAGATTTGCAAGATAAAAAAAGCTCTGGAGAGGTATGGTCTCACGGCTGCATAACACGAACTGTATACTGTGCACTTTGAAATTGCTAATACTGTAAGTTTTTTATGGTTATGCTATTTTTAAAAAGGAGGGAATCCTACCCTCTGCTGTGC
>NW_004524646.1:4642325-4647129 GCF_000260255.1 Octodon degus
TCTGATTAGAAAACCATAGCTTAGCTCACTAGAACACTTAATTCAATTTTATGGAATGAAGTGTCTGATGCTAGAATCGCAAATAAAACCAATTAAGATCTTTCAAATAAATTTCTATAATTCTGCCTTTTGACATAGGTAACATCTTACTTTTCTCACTGCTGAGATAAAGTATGGACGGAATTTCCTCCAAGACTAAAAGAGGAAAGGCTTGCTTAGCTCTCAGTGGGTGGAAGTCTTAGTCCATAACTGGCAGGGAGGCCTCTGGCAGAGGGGCAGCTATTCATGGCAGTAGAAGACAGCAAATCAACCAGCCAGACAGAAAGGGACAGAGCTCTGTCTCTTATATCAGGCTACCCATACCAGGGCGGGTATAGCACTCACACTCTTAATCCCGTCATTGGACAAAAGGCCACAAGCTCTACCTGCCCTGAATTTTTTTGCCTTTATGAGTCACTGGGGAATTTCCCTAGTGAGGCAGCTTCAAGCTGCACTTGGTCAGTGGCTGACACTGTGCCTGGGAGGGGAGTTTTCTGCCACTAGCTGTGCAGAAGCCATAGGTCTTCTTTCTGTCCTTCCACTTTAGTCAAAGTCCCAATTAGGACAGGGCATGCAGGAAAACACTGGTTTGAAGGGGAATGAATTTCACAGAAGACCCAATTGGAAAAGTGTTCAAGGGCAACCCTCCCCACCTCAACTGCTGCAGCCAAAGCTTCAGTTTCCTGTTTAGGTTTTCTGCATCCAAGTTCCCATTGTGCTTCATGGTCTTTTCCACACCCCACCCTTCACCCTGTGCTCTGATTATCTTGCAAAAGTTCTTCCTGCTTTTCTTTGTTTTTTTTTTTTTTTCCTGCTTTTCTTTGGCTCATAATTCCTGCTGCCAAGCCTGACCCCAGTTCCCCACCTACTGTTGTTTCCACTGGGAAAGATGGTCTTTGGCTTCCTTCTCTGAGAACATGACCGAGTTTTCTTGGAATTTGGCCACCCTGGGTGCTCTGAGCAACATCGTTCACGTTCACGAAGTGTAGAATACAAACTGTTAATTCCAGTTTTTCTACTTGTAGTCTCTTCCTCTCTGTCCTGAAAGGCCTCGTTTGCTGTTCTTCTGAAAACAACTGACACAATTTAGCAACCTGTGGGATTTCTGCAGGGCTATAAAACTTGAATGAATTTGCTTGAGGGTCCATCCCTTAGTGTCACAGGCTACCCTTACCCTCTTGGGTCCTTGACCATATTGTATGGGATGTATGCCATTTGTTAGGGACGATACACCCAACCCCCACTGGGTTATATATCCCTTACTCCATCTTTACTGCCAGCAGGAAAACCAGAAAGAAACAGCTCATGGCCAAGCCATCAGGGTCAACCCTACTGGTTCCTGGTTCCCGAGTCAGCGTTAGCATACTGAGATCTTAATCTTACACAAACACCCTTTTGTTGTTCAAACTGAACCTTGAGCACTCACAGAAAATTGTGCCCCCTTTCTAAAGGCTCTAGTGCCCTACCCTATGAAATCCATTCACTACACCCACAGTGGCTCAGTCTCTGCCTCAGAGGTCTGCTCGCCATTTTGCCTTAATAAAGGCCTTCCTCAGTGTTGCTGTGTCTGTTTCCTCACAAACTTTAGACCATTATAATATTGATCTAAGTGCTTGCTCTTGGGTTGTATACTCCTCCTGAGTACAATTCATTGTTGACATCAATATCACAGAGGTCTCAGGTATCAGAAAACCAGAAGGACCCAGTTTTTGCCTGCCTCAGTCCAGCCTCCTTTAGATGATAGTACAGAGAGTTTAGGAGTTGCCAGACACAGCCCAGGATCCAATCAAAGTGCCTTCTGTCACATGGAGAGTCACTGGCAACAGGAATGACCTGGACATCCCCATCGGGGATGACTAACCTGACATCCAAGCCACCCTGCCCTCCCCCCAAAAAAATTAGCTCCACGGCAAGGTGGTTCTCCTGTCATGGTTTGGGGTTTTTGCAAGTTGCACAACATAGTTTAGGACACGTTTTACATTATTAGTTTATAAGGAATCACCCAAGAATCATATACAAGTGCAGGAAATCTATCCACACACTAAACACTAAAGACTCTAGCTGAGGGCCTGGATCCTGATACCCTGCTCCAGTCTAGAGCTCATAACAATGCCTTCCACAAGTCCAACTGGAGGTCCTGAGCCCACAGCAAAGTCTCATGCAGGTCTGCTTCGTGGATCTGTGCTGGAAAGGCCCAGAGGTCAGTGGTGGAAGCTAGAAGTGCATGCCAGCTGGATGAAGGATCTGTGCTAG
This sequence comes from Octodon degus, assembly GCF_000260255.1. Classification (NCBI taxonomy): domain Eukaryota; kingdom Metazoa; phylum Chordata; class Mammalia; order Rodentia; family Octodontidae; genus Octodon; species Octodon degus. Next base: position 4,644,618 of record NW_004524646.1, read on the forward strand.
CGGGCTGAGGGATATGAACTGGAGCTAGGAAGGGGCGCTCAAGGTAAGCACCAGAGCTCCCCCAAAAGTGCCACAGCTATCCCAGCAACAGCGAGGTCCTGAGCTCCTCTAGTGATGAGGAAAGCCAAGTCCCACGAGGAAAGCCAACGTGACAAGTCTCTTCATTAAGCTGAGCAGTGCACCACCTTCTCCTCTGGAGCCAGGAAGCTGTGCTCAGGTTGAGCTTCTCCAAAGCCAGCAGACAAGGTCCCCCAGCAGAACAGCCTGAGAGAACTAGCAGCTTCCAAGAGCTTCTCCAAACAGCGTCCCTAACAGCGCTGTTGGCAGCTTCTCCTGTTCTGCCTTTATGCTGCTGCCAACACCCCTCAGGTGGGCCTTCCGCCCCCAGCACCACGCTAGTTTAATTCAGCTGGGTGTAGTAAGTTGACCACTAATTAGAAATCCACTACATCTGCTATGGAATAAAAAGAATGGGTTCAATGGTCATGCGGCTTCACGAATGAATTGAACATCACTTTGGAGAAGCATAAGATCATCCCCACAGGAGGGATTGTTAGCGTGTCTACGCTTTTCCTATGAACAGTTTTTAAACAGCTTTCAACTGCGATTACTGGCCCAATACCAAGTTTTGTTTCTTTTTTTCTTTTTTTGCAGAACCAGGGATTGAACTCAGGCCCTCACTTGCCACGCAAGCATTTATTCTGCTGAGCTATCTCCCCAGCTCCCAAAGTTTTGTTTTGATGTCATGTTTTTTCTTCTCTTCCACCTCTTTTTGCTACTACTAAGACAATTTTGTTATTCAAGATTACTTGAAAATCTGTTATTCAGCCAATCTTAATTGGAATGTAAACATCTGTTAGTTCTTAGACTGAAGAAAAAAGAATGGAAGGGAGACATGTTAAAATTCATTTAGCAATAGAGTTTACATAAGACTAACTACAGAAAGAAAACCTGAGAGTAAAGACTAACAGCAGAAAAGAACTTTAAGGGCCAGGGAGATATCTCAGCATTCTAAGCACCTGCCTGGCAAGTGCAAGGGTGTGGGTTTGGTCCCTATGTACTGCATGCTATGCTGGCCCCACTCTGGGTGTGCCGTGTCACCAAAGCCAGGTGTGGTGGCATGCACCTGTAATCACAGCACTGGGGGAGACTGAGATGGGAGGATCGCTACAAGTCTGAGCTGTGTAGTGAGACCCTGTACCAAATACATTAAAGTTTGTTTGTTTGGGTTTTTTTGAGGTACCAGGGATTGAACTCAAGACCCTGCACTTGCCAGGCAAGCACTTATTCTACTGAGCTATCTCCCCAGCCCTAAAAAGATTTTTAAGAAATGAAAAAAGCCTTAGAGTTTAGCCATGTGGATAAATGGCCTTAACTTGTTTCATTTTATTATAATTTGAATTCAGTTGTCTTATTTAGAAATTGGTAAGTGTGCATGGATTATTATTACTGAAATGTAACATAAACGTTATATAAGCTTGGCTTATGCCTGTCTCAAGTGCAGAAATTTAACCTTTAATGGTATTGTTTGGTAAGGAAGCAACTGAAAAGGATTACTATGCTACTTTGATGTCTCAACTTTCATAAGATAAAAATGATTATCAAATGATAAATTAGGTAACTATAAATGAGACAGAATGTTTATAATGAAACATCTGGGCCACCAATTGTTAAATACAAAATCCAGGTATAGGTACCTTCTTAGAGTCTGTAAAAAGACAATGTATTTGGATCTATTAAATGTATTTTCAGAAATTTTTGATATATGTAAAAACAGCTCAAGTTTGCTTTTTTCCTGGGTTTTTAGTTAAAAGTAAGATTACTAAAAGTTAAAAATTGAATTAATTATAGTTATGCATACAACATAATATAGAAATTTAAGTTATGTTTTGATTAAAAACTATAAAAACAATATTTTTTTTGAAAAAAGGTAATTTGGCCTAAACTAAAAAGTTCTGTAAGAACTGTTTAAACTGGAATTTAAGAAAGGGAACAAGATAGAAGGGTACAATTAAGTAGGAGAGAAGGAGTTCTAAGAAGAGTGTGGTATGGAGCTGTTACATTTTGTAAGGATAAAAAGAAGAGATAATATTTGAGGATGAGAAACATTTTATGTGGAAAGATGCTGGCCTATTTGAATGAAAAAAAGGAGACAAAGACTGTAAGGGGTTAATAGAATTTTGTGCTTCAACTGTGGGAAATTAAATTAAATTAAAAAAAAAAACAACAAAAAACCCTTGGGCTTCCTGTTTTCTACTCTAAGAAATGTATTCTCCCTTTCGGCTCAAGGCTGTTCAACAATAAATAACTGTTTCTTGTCAGGGCAGCAAGCTGAAACAAACTCCCTCCCTAACCATCTCCTGTAAAGTGGTCAGCTTAAGATGTATCTTGTAAAAATGTATCACTTATCACTAAACTGTAAAAGACCCTTTAGTTACAAACAGTTTGCAGCTGTGTCAAATGAATGTGGTTTTCTGGTGTTGTGTGCTCCATAACAAATCGCTTACCGAAG
>NW_004524646.1:4658941-4660172 GCF_000260255.1 Octodon degus
CCAACAACAAATGTTGGAGAGGCTGTGGGGAAAAGGGAACCCTTGTCCACTCTTGGTGGGAGTGTAGCCTGGTGCAACCGTTATGGAAATCAGTGTGGAGACTCCTTAAAAAACTAGGACTGGAAATCCCATTCAAGCCTGCTATCCCCCTACTGGGAATTTTCCCAGAGGAACTGAAAGCATCATATCATAGTGATATATGCATAGCTATGTTTATAGTAGCACAATTTGTGATAGTCAGAAACAGCCAAGATGCCCATCACACATGGAATGATTGAAAAAGATGTGGTATTTTTATACAGTGGAGTATTACTCAGCTATAAAGAATGATAAATTCGAAGCCTTCATATTTAAGTGGATGCCGCTTGAAGATATACTCATATTTTCAACCACAGAGTCACATGTAATTAGTAGCCACCTGACTGGACAATATGTGAGGGTTTTTTTTTTTTTTGTGAGTGGAACCAGGGATTGAACTCAGGCCCTTACGCTTGCCAGAGAAGTGCTTATTCCACTGAGCCATCTCCCCAGCCCTGAAGATATACTTATAAGTGAAATAAACCAGACCCACATGTGTAAATATCTTACTGTCTCCCTAGTATAAGAACTCAAAAAAGGAATTACATATAGAAATGTACAACACAAATAAAAGGAAAGTGAGAACTTGAGGATTAGACAATGAGTGGGCAAGGAGAAAAGCTAGGAAACATGACAGGGGCAAAGTCATGCATTTGTACGCACAAGATGGGTAGGGCAGTGATCGTGGGGGACATCAGCAGGTTTTTGATATTAGTCGTTGGCTGGTGGGATTCTCACCCTGACTAAATGTATATGCTGGTGCCTGTGAGCCAGGCAGCTGCACTGAGGATGGTGATGTGTAATAGAGGGGTCACGCTTGGAGTGCCTGTCATCCTGGTCTTCTAAATATGTACTTCTTGTCATGACATACCAATTATTGCCATACTGTCTCTGAAGTAAAGGTTTTCTTTTTTCTTTAAAAAAAGGGTAATAAATGAAAAAAAAAAAGACACAAGAATAAGAAAAAAATGTCACATGTCTGTCCTGTTACAATTCTGTATATGGTTAGATTTATAAATTTCTTTGTAAAATATGTAAATGCTTATTTCTAGTTTTTTAAAATTATTTTTCCTTCATATTCTGTAAGGACTTAAAGTTCAACATATCAATATTTGGTGGAAAATACCTGTTCCATGATATGCAAAAGATGTTT
>NW_004524646.1:4661057-4661608 GCF_000260255.1 Octodon degus
AAGATAACAATGTACAATGTATTGATTATCGAAACTGTCCTATTAATCAGCTTTGAAACTATCTCATTCATATTTGTTTCTCAATAAAATTAAAAAAAAAAGAGTCAGTGTTTTCATGGCCAGGGAAATGATTCAGTAGAATAAGTGCTTGCCTGACAAGCACAAGGACTTGAAGTCAAGTGTTTTCAGCAAAAAATGGCCCTTAGGTTGTTGGGAAGTAACCTAGGCAACTCCATACTGTCACCCACAGAATAGTGGTGTTATCCTACAGCAAAGCTAGTGGGCACTGATAGTATTTTAACCAGCATGGTGATCCCCAAAATTAGTGATTGTAAATTGACTGATGTTAAGGTCTTATTTAGGCTTTGTAAATAATTTCTCATCCCACGTGAACATTCTGCTTTTGCAGTTTTATTAAGGTTGCATGACTGGTTTGCTGAAACTTCCCATTTTGTCCCACAACTGTTCCACCGCGGTGACTCCCTCACTGTCTCAGCATCAAGCTTCATATGTCTTTAAAGATACTATGATCAAAATGAAAAAAAAAAAAA
>NW_004524646.1:4661708-4669848 GCF_000260255.1 Octodon degus
CCCCCTATCTTTTCTTTCCTCATTGTTTAATCCTTAAATTCTGTTACTTTCCATTTAACTGTGTTATTATACCTTTCAGTTTTTATTTCTTCTTTTGAGTTCTTATACTGGGGAGACAATACGATATTTACACATGTGGGTGAGCTATTAAAGTTTTTAAAGCACCTGTATCCTTTTTTTTTAACCAAAGAAAAACAACACACATATTTACTCAAAATTTTACATGACACACAGGAGTTTTCAGAAGTAAAGATGTAGGGGAGCTTATCCACTTTTAAAGTTAGGTTTGATGAAAACCTTACAGCCACCTAGAAATGTGACTGGGTAAAACAATATGGTCCAATGCGAATAGACCAGAGCAGGTCAGCAAGATCTCTGTGTGGCGCCCCTCTCTGTCAGGGAAAGGGGCGAGTCCTCTGGACTGAAGGTCTCAGGGAGAAAAGTGGGGGAAGAGAGTGAGGGGAGAGCGAGGTTCCAGTTTCTAGCAACGTATTTTGGGGAAGAGGAATTCTGTTTTCTGTGACAAAACAATAACAAAAAAAGCCAAAAGAAACGTGGGACAGAGTGAAGGGCGGGTGACCCAAGGGCAGAAAACAATCACAGGAACACTAGATCTGGGCTGATCTCCAGCCCTTTCTGGAGCGCCTATTTGTTTTCAAGTCTTCCCCCCCACTCTCTGGCTTTTGTTCCCCTTCCTCCGGGGACCTCCAAAAGCACGGGGTCAGCCAGCTGTGAGTCGCCCGGTTCCTGATCTCTGGCCACTCGAGGCTGGGATCACAATGGGTGGAAGAGGTAGGGTGGGCCACACAGTAGGGGACGCGGGAGGAGGGCGCCCTGCGGCAGCTGGCCAGGCGGGATCTGGAACTTCTCAGCGGCCGGGTCCCCATGCTGAGGTCCCCATGCCGGGGCAAGGCCCTGCTCCTCTCCAACCTGCCCTCTCCTGGGCGCCTTCTCTGGGGTCCCGGATACTCTCGCAGCCTTGACCACCAGGGGCTCTGCGCCCATGCAAGGGGGAACCTGGGAGAGCTGGTGGCATCCCAGGGGCTCCACGCCCCTGCTGCTCCATCCATAGATCCACGAGGGGACACGTTGGGGGAGGGGAGGGAGGCAGAGGGCCCAGAAGAGAGATCCCACTGGGCTCCAGGACCCCGAGCTCAAGGCAGGAGATGCGGGGGAGGGGCGCCTGCTTTACAGTCTTTTAAGTGTCTGCTTATAACTTGAATTAAGTCTGTTTCCTCCCCCCCTCCCCCAACCGGGGATTGAACTCAGGCCCTGGAGCTTGCCAGGGAAGCACTTATTCCACTGAGCCATCTCCCCCGCCCCAAAGTTATTATTATTTTTTAAATTTTTTGTGGTACCAGGGATTGAACTCAGGGCCCCAGGCAGGAGCTTATTTTACTGAGATACCTCTCCAGCCCTTAAGTCTGGTTTATAACTGGTCAAATGAACAACTATTATTTTATGATAATGTGATATGTGGCATTGATATTAATAGCCTAAAGATTTTATGAAATTTATAAAATTCTAATAGCCTTAGGACACTGTTATTCATGATTGTTGTCTAAAAATGCTATATACAATGAAAAATTAAATTGTCAATTTTTAATTTCTCAATTAATTAATTGGCTGCTCTGAGTCTCGTCATTTTTCTCTAAAGTATTTGCAGTCAGATTCATGGAAAAAAGCTACTCTGGGTACTACGAACAAATTTGGTTTCCTTTGATTGTTTTCGGATAAGAGATATAACTAAAATTTATGTTCTTAAAATAAATCAATAAATAAATAAATAAAATTTATCTTGGGGCCAGCCAGATAGCTCAGCAGATTAAAGTGCCTGCTTAAGTGGACATGGGGCCTGGGGTTTGATCGCTTGTGTGCCCTACCAGCCCCACTCCCAGGGTACGCTGAGATGGCAGTTGAGACTGGGCGTGGTGGTATGCGCCTGTAATCCCACCACTTGGGAGGCTGAAAACAGGAGGATCACTATGAGTCTGATCTATGTGGTCAGACCCTGTAGATCCTGTACTAAATACATAAAAAATAAGTAAAGTTTATGTTTCTACTTAACAGTTGTGTTTTGCTCTTACCTATTTTCTCTTTAAAACTTCATGATTCTTGTGCCTCAAAGTTCCTCACGGTATCACTCATGCCCAAATGATCTAATCTAATATTTTAAAATACTAGCCATCACCTTCAAAACAGATAAGATCAAATTTAACAATGGGCCCAAGGTAAGCTTGGCCTATCCGCCATTCTTTCTAAACCTCCTTGTTGCTCAAAAGTAGCTAAGAAAGTTTTGACATTGTCTTGCAACTGTTAACCACTTCCCCTCAACCAGGAACCAGATCAGATCAGCAACCTAGCAAGTCTATCTCCACAATGAGGGAGAAATGAAACAAAACTATAGCAGGGTTGATCAATGAAGTCTTTAGAGGGCCTCTCAAAGTTAAGGAATATAAGAAAAACACAGTGTCACTTCTGTCACTTGTGTCAACCACAACAAAAAACAAGTAGAGCCAAGAGCTTGTAAAAGATGAGTTCTTATGAATAAGTATCTGATAACAATTATTATAAAAACCCTCTGCCAAACTCGTAAGATTATCCTGAGACAGTTTTGGACTGATCTAAGGTTTGTTCTTAAAAATCCAGATCCTAAGATACTCATAGATTAAAAAAAAAAATTTTTTTTTCATCAAGCAGGGGTCATGAAAGACAAGATACACAATTAGTAGGATAGATAAAATAATTGAAGCTGGTATCTTTAAAAAGGTCTTCAGTGAGATAGCTGAGTAGACTAAAGCACCTGTGTAGGCAAGTTTAGGCAAACACAGGGAACCAGTTCATTCCCAGCACCACATGCAGCACCAGCCCTGCCCCCATGGTGGGCTGAGCTGGCCACAAAATAAAGAAAGAAATAAATAAGGGCCGGGGAGATGGCTCAGTAGAATAAGCGCTTGCCTGGCAAGGGACTGAGTTCAATCCCCAGTTCTGCAAAATAAATATAAATAAAAACAAAATAAAATAAAATAGTAATAAAGAGGCCTGCCTTTACTGTCAGTAGCACTTCTCATAATGCTTCGTTATTGTTATCCAAAAAATGCTATATACAATGAAAAATTAAATGTTCCTGTCATTTGTCAAATTTTGATTAAAATACTAACTGTGGCTATTCTGAGTCTTTAATCATTCACAGTTGTGATTCTTTTCTAACGCATTTGCAGTCAAATTCATGGAAAAGATTCTTGCAAGTAGTAAAGAAAAACTGGGTTTCAAAATGTGTTGGCTCATGTAATCTTAGGCTTCTGTTTGCTTCACTGGCTTGTTAAGTTTCAGTTTATAGGCTGGAACCATTTCAAGTAGAGCTGATCACAAGGGGCTCTGACCCATTCCAAGCTAAGTGCCCATGCCACTGCCACTGCCCTCCCCTTTAGATGGCGCACCAAGAGACTATGACCTCCAGGGATAGGCAGGAACTTTAATCATGTGTCAAGTAAAAGAAGTTACAGAGGAAAAGGTTTTAAGTCCAGACTCCTTACAGATAAGGAAGATAAAGGGGCTCAGGAGGGAATGAAACAGGTAGGGACCACCATGGTATAATGGCAATGGAGAAAGCTGGAATGATAACATAAACCCTTGGGCACTATAAACTGCTACCCATTATACATTATAGCACAGCAGGTTTCAGCAGATCAGTCACGAGATGCTGATGAAAGCATAAAAGCAGAATGCTTGTACAAGAGGAAAAACTTAATAAGGAAGACCTGAGAGAAGCCCTCTAGCTTCTTGGGCTCTCAGCCTAAAAATCGTTGATGGTGGAGGCCATGCTCTTGGGCAATGCAGGTTTTTTTTTTTTTTTTTTAACCAGGGATTGAACTCAGGCCCTTGAGCTTGCCAGGGAAGCACTTATTCTACTGAGCCATCTCCCTGTCCCCGGGCAATGCAGTTTTGACTTCCCAACAGTTCTGCTGTATTGCAGCACCTCGTCCTGTGGGTTATGTTAACAGTTGCCTGTATTACTTTCCAGGGACCTGACCATTATTTCTGCTGAAAACACTGAGCTTTCTCTGAGTTTACAGAAATCTTGTAGGTGACTAAAATGGGAAAAAAAACTTCGACATGTCTGTCTTCATATTGTGTATGTCCCCTTTGCTGTCTGAACCCATGGTCAAACTCTACTCAGTTCTGCATATATATACATATTGATAATTGTTAAATGTTTTGTTCAAGACTACTATACAGGGTCAACTTAGCATGTTGACCATTGGAGCTGGGACATCTTTTCTTTCTCCCTCTACTTTCTTTGGCCCCTATCCTCGTACTTCTTCAGAAGCCACAAAGACCCAAGCACTTGAAGTCCTTCAGCACTGTCATAGGACCCAGACCCCCTCACAGGTCCCAGGCCCTATCCTAAGACCAAGGCTGGGGTGTTTTTCATGAGGTGATGGCCCCAGCCACTCCATAATTCCATACATGGCCTCTAGGATGAGCTGACTGTGAGATGACTGGTGGCACACATTCATCACAAACTAAACATCTCTGAAACTGTGCCCCAGACCAGTGAAAATTACTGGACTTTAGCCCATATCAACCATCATTCAAAACCTGCTGCTGTCTTTGTTCTGGGAACAGCTGTTTGGTCACTCTCGTGACCAACTGCTCACTCCCTTCTACTGAAGCTCTCATCTAGCTAAAGCCCCTTCCCCAAATCCTGCCTGTACCACAGTGCATGAGCTTGCAAATTTGGGTCATCTTTGGCTCAAAAAATCTCATCATTTGGTACAAATGCTACCATTCCTTTCTTTCTTTTGCTACCATTCTTTTCTATCAATGGATTGCTTATCCAGCTACTCTAGCAATAGGAATTCCAAAAACCAATATACCTATATTTCTAAGTGAGGGATATCCTTAAGGTTGCTCCTTTTGGCCAGTAAGTTAGAATAAATGCTGCCCCCTGGGGGTCAATAGAAACTCTGCAACTCAGTTATAAAATCCACAGGATGTCCCTGAAAATTGAAGCAACATATGCTGAGTTGTTCAGGGTGATGCAAAGCCAAACAAGGTTGTTGGGTGGAGGATCAGGCACGAAGTCTGGCCACCTTATTTCTTTGTCTTGAACAAGGGACAAACTGAAGATATCTGAAGCTATCTTAAGCAGATAGCCTCTTCTTTGATTTTGCCACTTCTTTTATTTCCTGTCTCCCCTGACTTAACAATGAGATCCTTACTTTGTTCTTCTCCCTGGCCTTTCCCTTGAAACATATTTACAGAGCTCTTGATCAGTGACTTAAGAGAAAAAAAACAGCCCTGTTTCATGATGATATGATGACAGGATCTTTTGATACAGAAATGGTAGAAATAAGTCTGGAACAATGTAAGCACATACGATCCTGTACTGGCACAATTCAGGGGGAAGAGTTTTAGCCAAACTGGAGCTTCATTTGATGGGAGTGAGCAGTTGGTGAAGAAAGTGATCAAACAGCTGCTCCCAGAACAAGGAGAGTAGGCTTTTACTGATTTTCCTCTCTCTCTCTCTTTTTTAGACAGGGTCTAGACAGGCTGGCCTTGAGCTCACTTTGTAGCTAGGCTGGTCTTGAACTCACAATGATCCTGCTCACTCAGCCTTCCTAGTGCTGGGATTACAGGTGTACACCACCACGCCCAGCTTCTGCTTTGTTGAAATGGGCTAAATTCCAGTAATTCCCATCATTCAGGAGAATTCCAGAGATGTTTATTTTGGGGATGGACTTGGGACACCAAGTGGTCACAATCAATTTTTCCTCGAGGCTGTGGTATTTTGAAGTAGCTGGCACCAGCATCAGCCTAAAACATCCAAGCCTCATGGGTCTGCATCCTATGATAGAGCTGAAGGATGAAGGACTTCAGGTGCTTTTTTTTTTTTTTTTTAAGGCAGGGTCTTGCTATACAGGTTAGGCTGGCCTTGAGCTTACTCTGTAGCAAGGGATAGTCTCAAACTCACAATGATCCTCCTGCCTCAGCCTCCCAAGTGCTGGGATTACAGGCATGAGCCTGGACAGGTGCTTGGAATGAGAGAAGAGAGAGAGAAAAAAGAAAACTCACAGCCTCCCGAATGGGCAGTATGCCAAGTTAATTTTGTATCATAATCTTGGGCCAAAAGTTTGAAAATGATCAACCTATGTGCAGAGCTAAGTAGACTCTGCCCCAAGTGTTCACACAGCAACAGGGACAGACAATAAGACAGGGATGACAAGATTTTATACTATTTTAGGTATCTATAAATCTCACCTCAAGAGTCAGTGTTTTGATCCGACCAACCTGAGGCCCTCCTGCACCCGCTGCACCAAGCCCAGGCCTGCTGCATGACAGAGGCCTTTCCCTAAGTGCTCCAGACCTCTCCCACCCATGCAGATTGAGCACAGCCCGCCCTGTGAGTGAGAACTTCCACCGTGCCTTGGGCCTGTTCCATATCCAACCAACCCCAGGCCCTCCTGTGCCTGCTGCTCTGAGCCCAGGCTAGCTGCATGAGAGAGGCCTTTCCCTGTGTTCTCCAGACCTTCCCCCCCCCACCCCGTTCAGATGCAGCACAACCTGTCCTCTGAGTGAGAACTTCCACCGCACTCTTGGGAGTCCTACAGACCCACCAAAGCACAGCTCCAGTGAGTGTGTGTGAAAGCTTCTGCACTCTCTTGCCGCCGCTCCTCATACCCCTCCAGACCCAGCCCAGGCTTGGCATACAGGCTTGGGGTGAAACCCGGCAGCTAAAGTCCCTGCAGTGAGACTAGGGTCAAAACCACACAGCTAATCCAGGAACAGAACATCTTACCAGAGGGGTACAGCAGGCCCACCTCCAAGGGCAACAACAATAAGGAGCTGAGCTCAGTAGCCAGACCCAAGCCAGGCACAACTGCATGAACTAGAACTTGGTATATCAGTACTTGAATTTCATTAGGTGATAAGGATATAACTGCACCAAAGCTCTACATCAAAGGTCAGAGGTCAGTGCTACATGAAATGATAAAGACAAGGAGCAAAATGCAATCTCATGCTTCGAGCCCACCCATAACAAGTGCAGAGGAACTAGCTCAGGTGAAATATATGAATCAATAGTGTCAGAAGTAAATAAACAACAGCAGAAAGACATAGAGGAACTCAGAACAGAATTAATTTCTGGAACAAAAAGAAAACTCCGAATTCATAGCACCTGAACTAAAGAATCAAATGCAGAAACATATGGAGGAAACACAATGCCCACCCAGAACAAGAGCAGTGGACACTAGCTTAGCTGAACTATATGAATTAATAGCGTCAGAAGTAAGTAAGCAACAGCACAAAGGTTTAAAGGAACTGCAAGCAGAATTAATGTCTGAAATGAAAAAAGAAATCTCTGAATTCATAGCATCTGAACTAAAGAGTCAAATACAGAAACATATGGATAAAAACCAATCTGAAAAAAACTCTGCAGTAAAAGAATTAATAACTGCTTCTAAAGAAGACATTGATTAAAAAAAATACAGAAGATTAAGAAAAAATGATGGATTCCTTGAATGAGCAATACAGGAAAGAAATAGATCGCATAAAGCAGAGTCAAAGAGATGTAGAGGACCTTAAAATCTCAATCACAAGCCTGTAAAACCATTTGAGTAAAAGTGAAGACAGAGTTTCAGATCTTGAAGATGCTGGTACAGCTAGTGAATAGGTAAGAAAAGATCTCTTAAAAACAGCTAGGATGCAGGAAAAAATAAATCATCACTTTCAAGACGATGCAAAGATGAACAATGTGAGACTAATAGGCATCAATGAAAAAGAAGGAGTCAATACAAATGATATAGAAAGAATATGGGCAGAAGTAATAATAGCAGAAAACTTCCCAAATATGAGGAAACAATCTGACATTCAGGTAACTGAAGCATACAGAACGCCAAGTAACCTCAACCTGTGAAAAACACACCAAGACATAATAGTCAAGATCCCAGAAATCCAATACAAGAATATGATACTGAAAGCCACTAGAGAAAAGAAGCAGATAACATTCAAAGGAAAACCCATCAGAATTATGGCCAACTTCTCTTCACAAACCAAGAAGGCAAGAAGAGCATGGAGCAGAGTACTTCAAGTCCTCTATGAAAACAAATTCCAGCCCAGACTACTATACCCTGCAAAA
>NW_004524646.1:4676163-4682799 GCF_000260255.1 Octodon degus
TTTTTTGGGGGGGGACCAGGGATTGAACTCAGGCCCCTGAACTTGCCAGGCAAGCGCTTATTCTACTGAGCTATTTCCCTGGTCCCATGAAATGATTTTTAAAAAGAGTTGTCCTAAAAAATAAAACTCAAAAGACCAGAAAAGATAGCTCTCCAGGAAAGAATTGCATATACCAATAAATGTGCAAAGACATTCAATGTCATAAATAGTAAAGGAATGGTGATAGTGTGTGTGTGTGTGTGTGTGTGTGTGTGTGTGTGTGTGTGTGTTACTTTGCTGAAGGTAACAGCAGCCACTCCAGGTAAACTAAGTAGAATAGGCTTTAACTTAGGGAATCAAATGACTAGGAGAGTGAGCGTTGGGGAAGAAGGATCTTATCTGAGGTTCCAGAAATGCCCTCTGCCACTAGGATGACACTGAAGAACTGGGTCACTTGAGGATGCCAGTGAAGAAGCTGGGGTGTGGGAAAGGCATTGCCCCATCTGTTGGCTCTGGTGCCAAAGTACCTCAGCTATTATTCATCTGCGGCAGTACATGGATGTCTTAGTATCTGCAGCTTTCCTGGTAAAGCAACAACTGGATCTTGGTGCTCTGCTTCTACAAGAAACCACTACCTCCATGACATGCATGGTGGGGGCAGCACATTCCCAGTGTCTCTTCCACCTTCACCTTCTTAATTTGGTTTTATTTATTTATTTTTGCAGAACTTGGGATTGAACTCAGGCCCTTGCACTTGCCAGGGAAGCGCTTATTCCACTGAGTCATCTCCCTGGCCCTGGTTTATTTTACAGTAAAACAAAAATGACAGCAAAAACAAAGGCTGGAACAGAACAACAATATGGTACAGATATTCAAAGCAAGAATAGCAAATTCACAATAGTTGTTATGTTACATATTTTTACAATCAAATCTGTTGCTCAGATTAAAGATATAGGTATGCAAGATTGGAGAAATACTTGAAGATTAATGCTTTCAGGGGCCAGGGTGATAGCTCAGTAGAATAAGCCTTTGCCTGGCAAGCGCAAGGGCCTGAGTTCAATCTGTGGTTCCACCAAAAGAACCCAAACAAACAAACAAACAAACAAACAAAAAATCCTAAAAGAATGCTTTCAATAATCCTTAATTTTTTTCTTAAAATACTTTTTATTTTTTTAATTTATTTGAAAAGAGTATTATTATAATTGATAAGACATTAGAAATAGTACACATTGGGGGCCGGGAAGACAGCTCAGTGGAATAAGAGCTTGCCTGGCAAGCGCAAGGTCCTGAGTTTGATTCCTGGTACCAACAACAACAACAAAAATAATAAACAAATAAATACAAGGAAAGAAATGGTATACATTTAGAAGAACAAGGTGAAAGGTATTCAGACATGGTTTTTGTATTGCACGTTGGTGTCTTTGATGTGGTTGATCAGTTTACAGTTATTAGTATATACAGATTGTCAAAGTGAAAATTTTAAACATTAACTGGTATTTTAAAATAAACTTAGGGAATTAGTACTCTAGTCATCTCAGCTATCCTGTATATATACTTGCCTGATTTTCCCCCCTTCCTTTTCCCCTATCTTTTCTCGTTTCCCTCATTTTCAATGTTTACTCCTTATGTTTAGTTTCTTTCTGTTTTACTATATCTATTATACATTTCAGACTTCATATATTCTTTCACATTCTTACACTAGGGAGACAATGTGACATTTACATACAGGGGTCTGATGTACTTCGCTTAAGAGTCTAGTCTCAGTTGCACCCATTTACCTATAGAGGCCACAAATTTGTCTTTCTTTATAGCTGACTAACACTGCATTGTATGAAAGTACCAAATCTTTTTTATCCATTCCTCAGGTGATGGGCATTTGGTTGTTTCCAGGATTTGGTGATGAGAAATTGTGTTGTTATAAAAATAGGTGCACATTTTAAAAAATAAAAATAAAAATAGGTGCACATATATCACTGCTGAAAGATGTTTTCAGCTCATTTGAAAAAATACCCAGAAAGGGAATAGATGGGTGCAAGATTGATTTAATACCTGAAAATTAAGCTGAAATAGTGCATTTGTTTTAATATTTGCGAAAAAAAAACCCGCTTCATATTTGAAGAAGTGCAATCCAAAAAAAAAAAAAAAATGTTGAAATAGTTACATCCTTTTTTTTTTTTTTTCACGTACTCCACTGAGCCATCTCTCTGGCCCTGAAATAGTTATATCCTGATCATCTCAGTTGAAAAAATATTTGAGAAACTTCAAAGATTCATGTTATTTTAATCTGGATCATGAAAACTAACACACATATCTGGCTGCCAGAACTCTGCTTTTCTGTGGAATCCAGACGAGATGATGCCCTCGTGGAAAGCCATGTTGCAACTGTGCAGTGCGTCCCCGGCCTCCCCTCTCCTCAGGAACACAGGAAGCAAGTTGATGACGAGGAAGGTGGACGACTGTCCCTAGGTCTCTCTAACGTATTACATGTGTGGTGTACATAATGAGCATAAAGCGCTATGTGCCCTAATTCAGAACGTCTAGATTTCCATGTTAAAGTTGTTGTGGAGCTGAGGACCTATTTCAGTGGCATAAGCACCTGCTTGGCAAGCACAAGGTCCTGAGTTCAACTTCTGCATGGGAGTGCATACCGGGAAATGGTAAGTTCCATCACTGCCCCTACCACCTCTCTGGAGGTCTCTGTTCTGGTTGGCATGGCCTCTACCCATCCTGAGTAGGTGAAAACAAGCACCAAAAAATACTTTTTGTTTCCAACTGTTGGCTTGTTTTCAGTGAATCCAGCTCGATATCTTCAAAAGGGAGGGCTCCCTGTTAGTGGATGCCTCATTCACATTGGTCAGGCAGTCACTCTCTTTGTTCCCTTCATGAGTATGGTGTAGAGCTCTCAGCCCTTCCTGGGCAGGTAGCTGAACCCACCTTCACCTTCTTGCACAAAGCACTCAGCACATTCAGGTCATCTGCAGAACATATGTGGTCTTTATTTTTTTATTTTTGTGGCATATAGAATTGCATATGCCAATAAATGTTCAAAGACATTTAATGTCATAAATAGTAAACTCAAGGATTGAACTCAGGACCCTGTGCTTGCCAGGCAAGCGCTTATTCTACTGAGTTATCTCTCCAGCCCCACATATGTGGTCTTTAGGTTTTCTAGATTTCAAGGCAAGGGATGGAATGGTGTAGACTACATCTTTATTATCTATTTACTAACTTTATTATTATTTTTAAAAAGTAAATATCTGAAAGTACCCAGTGTCAGCATAGAGGTGGAAAGGGGAATCTTCCTCATGCTCTGCTGTTCCAATGTGTATGTTCCTGGTCAGCAAGCATCAACTCATTTAAAAAATTTTATTTCTTAGCACCCAGTGTAATGAAATAAGAGCATGCACAAATATATCTGCACATGAATGATTACTGTGGTGTCACTAGGAACAGAAAATGCTTGAAATAATTCTGTGGTGTATTCTGCTGAAATGTGTTTTCCCCCAACTGGTTAGTTTTTGATGTGTACTATATCAAGGGTGCACATAAGCCTAGTAGCAACAGTGTGATAACAATAAGGGATTTTTAAGGTCAACCTGGGCTCAGGTCAACCAGGAACCACAGTGATTGCCTTACACTTTTTTCATTTAAGCCTGACAACTCTCTGAGGGTTATGGTTGCTCTGACTTTACAGATCAAGAAACAGATGCAGGCAGATAAACAATTTTCCAAAGTCACACAACAAATATTACAGAACTCAGATTTCAGTCTCCCAGCTTTCACTGGGAGGTCTCCATGGCTAAGAATTTCACATTTTTATGAGGTAGTTTTATGAATTCAACGGTCCCGATTGCTCCAACACTTTTAATAACTACTCCAGAACACATGTCCACTCTCCGTATTTTTTGAGGGAAGTTTCCCTCAACAGCCTACACATCATTCCAGCGCGTCTTCTATATTTTCTGGAAGTAGATTTTCACATTTGTAAGTTCACCGTGAATGCTGCTGCATGGATCCCCTGGCAATTAGGACCCATCCCTTATTGAGTGTCTTCATCTTGAATAATTTTACCAGGTTGGGGGGGGGGAAAAGTACTGACCCATTTAAAATAGTTATGTGGGGCTGGTGAGATGGCTCAGTGGTCTAAAGCACCTACTTAGAATAAGCTTAGCAAAGCACAGGGACCGCGGTTCAATCCCCCAGCACCACATGCCAGCCAGCCCCGCCCCCTGGTGGGCTGAGCTGGCCACACACACATAAAATAAAATAAAAATTAAAAAAATAAAATAGTTATGTATTTTGTTTCTTTAGAAAGTAACTTTTTATCATTAGAATATTGAGAAGAGGGGAAAATACCTATGTCCCTACTACTGTAATATCATCCTTTTGCTCTTGGCCAGAGTCATCCCCATGATTGTCTCTTTCTTTAGAAACCCTCACGGTGCAGCGCCAGCATGTACCCTTCTGACACAGCATGACGCCCCCAGTTCCCACCTCAGGGGCCCTACTTCCAGCCTCTCTGCTAAGTTCCTTTTTCCCTGAAAACAACTCTGTCAGGAAAGGTTCTGCACAGAAAACTTCACATTGCGCCAAGGTGTGTAACTGGCACCGAGAAGAGCACTTATTCCGTCATGGAGAGAGGTACAGCGCCTCTTTTTCACTCAGTCACAGGGACAGCTGCAGAGGCTCGTTATCAGAGTTGGGCTCAGGCTCTATGCTTCGCCACATTTGGGGGAATTTAGGGGCAAGTCCCCCTCCCCTAGGAGTTAAACTCTGACCCATGTTCGCTCCATGGTAGGGGATGGTTTGGTATCCACTTGATCTAATCTTGGACAGTTCCCTGCCATTTCCCCACATCAGGAAAAAGGTTTTCCAGGTGGTCCGGCAACAGCCACATCGAGGTAATTACCTGCTGTGAAGGTGATTTTTTTTTTTTGCTCTATTACAAAAGGAGCTTGTCTAGGTTGATCATTAAAGCACGCATTTTACCTTAACCATCCATATGCAACAGGCGAGACATTTAAAACAAAACAAAAGCGAACCTGGAGAACACCGCACGTCCTATACTGGCTGGCTAGGTTGTGAGTTAAATAAGAAAACATAGTAGGCACTCAGTAAGCGGACAACGACTGCTTGCGTACAGCCATTTGCACCGTGAACCTGCGCTGTCCGACCCGCCTCCATAATCTTTTCAGGGAGGAGGCTGCAAGTGAGCACACACGCTGATCACTCTCCGCACTTCCGCAGAAGAAGTCCCGCAGAGTAGCCAATCAGGTAGCAACTTTGGTGTGAAGGCGGGACTTCCTTCTGAGGCGCGCATGCGTACACGCAAGTCCCGCCCCGGAACTGCAGTGGAAGTTGCTGCGGAGAGACAGTGGTGGACGTATCTGAGGCGGCTGACAGACGACAGGCTGGTCCGGAGCGGCGTCTCCAAGCGGTGAATACCTTTGCGGGAGTAGATAGGGATGTGAGGCGAGACTCCTCGTGGGTTTTGCCGGATCTTTGGGCTTCTTGGAGAGAGAGGTCGCGGTCCCCGGCGGACCTCGCAAGGCTGCGCGCGGGTGCTTGCGCGCGGGGCCCTTCGGGGCTCCAGGCCCGGCGGCGTCGGCTTTGAGGCTCCGCGTGCGGGTTAGTGCTCCAGATGAGGCGAGAAGCCTGTTGCTTGTCCGGCGACGAGGAAGGACCTCGACCCCGCTCCGCAGGGCGGGCCGTGCTCTCCGCGTCCTCGTCCCTATTCTAGTGACGTCCCCCGTTCGCTGCTCGAAGCTAGACCCGGGTGGTTTGTGATTGTGGCTTGGCTTGGGCAGCGAGTGGGCTTAAGATACGTGCCCGTGGGCCTCCCCCGCCTGGCGCTGTGCTGAGCGAGTTTTAGACCTGCGTCACCATTTCTTTTTCGTGTAGTGATGCAGGTGTTCCCTCCATGGGGAGACTGAGGTTCACAGAAACTGATGCTTCGCCGTGGGCTGGCAAGAACCGGCTGCTGGGGGGTCCGAGTTTGATGCGAAGTTTAAGTTGTGAAGTCTTTGTTGCCCTAGAACGCTGTGCTTTTGACTTAGCAACGTTTTGTGTTCTCCACATAATTTGCCTTTCTTAGCTTTTCTGTACAGAATATGAATCGAATTCCACCTAACGAATTGTGCCTAATTTTTTTTTTTTTTCCTAAATGTTCTTTAAACTGTTCAAGATGCAGTTAAGGGCTGGGGAGATAGCTCAGTTGAATAAGCACTTACCTGGCAAGCTCAAGGTCCTGAGTTCAATCCCCGGTACCGCAAAAAAGAAAAAAACAAAAAAGAAACTGATTGAGTCTTAACCCAAGGGATGAAGACCAGAACGATAGAGTGGGCATTTGCCCACTCAGAGAAACAAACCAAAGTCTACCGATTCTGCCTCATTCTCTTATCATTTACATTGTTTCAGCTTACGTACTGTTAGGCTTTATAGGTGAGAACACTGAGGGTCAGAGAGGAGTAAGCTGCCTCGTTCAAGGTCACATACATTAAATGTTAGATCTGCAATCTAAGGCAAGTTTGTCGCATGTCTGCTCCATCTCCTATGCCCTTTCTCTTTCAAACCAACCTGCCTGTTCTTGGGTGTCTGTCATTTTTCAGCTGGGAGCATCTTCTTCAGGTGGGAGCAGCTTTTTTTTTTTTTTTTTAA
>NW_004524646.1:4684719-4687431 GCF_000260255.1 Octodon degus
GAGCAAGGAAAAAACAAGGAAAGAGAAATGGAGATAATAATTACTCAGAAAACATACTGTACTTTTAAATGTGCAGTGAACTGTGTTAAGTGCTTTATTATTAACTCAGTGCCCATGCCTACCTTGAGGTAATTACTTTATTTTTACTTTATTTGCCATGTTGAAGATTAAACCCAGGGCTACTGACTACATTACCAGCCCTTTTGTATTTATTTATTTTACTTAAGTTGTTCAGGCTGGACTCAAACTTGAAATCCTCGTGCCTCAGCCTCCTGGCTCTTCACCACACCAGCTCAGTATTACTGTTTTATAGATGAAGAAACTCTGCCTCACAGAGAATAGATTTCCTAAAACTGAAAAGGCAGTCGCACATTCTAAGCCAGGTCCATGTGTCCTGTCCTTAAGTGTGCTGCTATAGTTAATTTGGTGTGTGTAGAGTCCTGGAAGCAGAGCTTTAAATGCAGAGTCAGTGTCTTTGTGACCCACTGTGACTACAGCCTGATGTTTGGATCTACACCTCTCTGTTCCCCCATTGAATGCTGTGTATCCACAGGTTGAGCACTAAAAAGACATGGGACAAGCTTTGCATTTGTTACTATAGATACTGCTGCCCATGCAACAGGGAATGTAACTTACTCTGAAAAGATGGCCTCAGTTTCTTGGTAATCCCTGAACCCTCTCACCCCATCCTTGTTCCTTGGGCAGGTAAACCTCTGATGAGCTGCCTGAATCACTGTAAATTAGCTTCTGTTTTCTAGTACTTTATATAATAGAATCAAATAAGATGTACCTTTGGGATGAGGGCTTTTAGATTCTTTTTTATTTAGTATAATTGGAGATTAAACCACATTATTGCAAATACCAGTAGTGTATTCCTTTTTAGTAATGAGTGAGATTGTGACGTACAACACAGTTTATTCATTAATCTGTGTTTTTTTGTTTTGTTTTTTTTGAGGGGGAGGGGAGGAGATCGTCTTTTTGGGACAGGGTTTCACTATGAAGTTTAGGCTGGCCTTGAGCTCATTTTGTATCCCAGACTGGCCTAGAATGCATGGTGATATGCCTGCCTCAGTCGCCAGACTTCTGGGATTACAAATGTGTACCATCATGCCTGGCTCATTCATCGATCTGTAAATGGAACATTTTGAAAATTACAAATGCATGGATATATCAGTCTTTGTATGAATAAATTCTTTAATTTTTTTTAAATTTATTTTTTTGCTACTGGAAATCAAACTGAGGAACTTGTGCTTGCCCAGCACTTGTGCTGCTTAAAGTATATCCCCAGCCATTCTTTAATTTGTGTTGGGTAAATACCTGGGTATGGAATAGGTAGATTTTTCTAGTAAATGTAGTTTTCCAAAGTGATTGTACTCTATTACATAACTACCAAATGTTAATAAGTTCTGGTTGGTCCATATTCTTTTCAGTAACTTGGTATGATCAATCATTAATTGTATTAGATTTTTAGAATTTTAATGTTACTATGTGTGGTTTTAATTTGCATTTCCGTAATGACCAAGTAGCCAGCATCTTTTCATGTTTAGTCGTAAATCATTCTGTCCATGTACTTTGTTAGTGTTTGTTCAATTCTTTTACCTTTGTTAATTGAATTTCCTTATTATGGATTATTGAGTTTGAGAGCTGGGTCTTTTATGTTGGGGGGAGATAAGCCCTCACTGTGCAGTTCAGGCCTGCCTTAAACCTACTGAAGAGCCCCAGCAGGCCTCAAATTCAGGACAATCCTCCAGCCTTAGCCTCCCGAATGTTGGGATTACAGGCCACCACACCCAGCTGAGAGCTTTTCATATATTCTAGATACATTCTTTGTCATATACAGAACTTGCAAATTTTTCTTCCAGTGTTGGGCTTGTCTTTTCATTCTTTTAAAAGATGTTGTAGCAGATGTTCTAGGGCTGGAGGTGGTGCTCACCGATAGAGAGGACAAAAAGAAAAAAAAAAAAAGTTCTTTATTTGGGGCTGGGGCTGGGGCTCAGTGGTAGAGTACTTGCTCAGGGCTGTGGATTCCATTCCCCAGAAGAAAGGGAGTGAGGGAGCTGGGAAGAAAGAAGGAAATAAGTTCTTTATTTTGATACTCAAATTATCAACTTGTTCTTTGGTGGATGGTGTTTTAAGAACTCTCGCTAACTCAAGATCACAAAGATTTAATAAGTAAAAGTAGGATAAAAATCCTATTTTTGGTCTTACATTTCATTATTAATCTTCATTTATGTTATTAAATAAGATTTAAAACTTTTTTGTATATGAATAACAGATTATTCCACTACAGTTCATTGAGAAACTATATTTTACACTGAATTAACTTTGCTTTGTTATTGAACTATTTTGATCTACTTACCTATCTATACATTAATATCTTGTCAACTTAATTATATTAGCTTTATAAAAGTTTCTTTGGCTATTCTAGGCCTTCATATTCCCATGTAAAATTTAGGATATCAACTTATTCTCTAAAAGCAAGTTAATGTTTGGGTTGACATTGTATTGATTATAGAACAAATTGAGGACAGATGTCATCTTAAAATGTTATCGGTTTCCACCCTGAATGTAGTGTGTTCGTTTCATGTCTAAATTTTCTCAGCAATGTTTTAATGATTTTTAATGTGTACATTTTACATGTTTGTTGTTTCTGCTCCAAGTAATAAAGTTTTCTGTTTGAGTGTTGCTGCTAGAAATACGATGGAAAAAAAA
>NW_004524646.1:4688476-4689321 GCF_000260255.1 Octodon degus
GTTTTGTTTCCCTCCACAAGTTCATGGAAAGAAGATTCATTCCTGGTTCTTAGCAATCACATATTTTTTCTCCTTCCTTGAGAACTTTCAGCTTTGCAATTAAAGCAAGAAGCTTAGGGTTTCTCTTTGGTGGAGCTGAGCTGTCAGTCTCACTCTTGTACTCTGGGGCCATTGAGAAAAATGAAGGTTACATAAATGCAGGCAAATGACATTAGCACTGGTAACTGAGGTGGCTACTGAGTGACTAAAGGGAGGGAAAGGAGGAGCATATATGGTGTGAATACTTCAGACGAAGAGATTTTATTTCTTGGGTAGGAGGAGCCAGAAGGTACAAGAGTTCATCATGCCACTTGGAATGGTGTCTAATTTAAAACTTATAGATTGTTTATTTCTGGAATTTTTCATTTTATATTTTCAGACATGGTTGATAAGAAGCAACTGAAATTATGGGAAGTAAAATTCCAGTTAAGGAGAGATTACTGTAATTCTCAGCTTGAGGTGTTGCTTGTTGTGCCTACTGAGGTGATGTGAATTTGGACTCCATGTACTGTATATTCGAAAGTCTGTTTGAAAAATCTTCAAGCATCGATACAAGTGTTACATTAAATTTTCTGAAAAACTTAGAAATTTCCTTTCTTCTCTTCTTCACCAAAGAAAAAGGTCTTAGCAAAGTAGTGTATAAATTTGCCTTCCCCACCTTCAAGTGTCTTGTACCTTATAAACAACAAAACTTTCCCTTGTCTTTATTCTTGCTTAGATGTTTATAAACTCAGGTCTAGGGGGCCTGGCCTTAGCTCAGTTGTTTAAGTGGCTGCTTCCACAAAGCTGTCAGCCTCAGGTTGCTG
>NW_004524646.1:4692343-4697674 GCF_000260255.1 Octodon degus
CGTCATCCTGAGATTGTGATTGCCACGCCAGGACGGCTCTGGGAGCTTGTTAAAGAAAAGCACCCTCATTTAAGCAACCTTCGGCAGCTCAGGTGAAAGATGATACCTCTCATTTACCTGCTGTAAACTGTTAGGTGACGTGGTATGTGTAGTGCCTTTCCTTGTCCCAGAATTCCATGCTGTGGTATCATCCTGATTCTGTCCTTAGAAAGCGAGGTGTGCATGAGAGAGTTGAGCCCCTCATTGAGATGGGAGTGTGCTGCCCGTATATGAGAGGTGTGGCTAAGGTGGGAGTAGGTCATGCAGATAATCCTCTTACCTGCTGCTCACTAACTAGTAATGTGCCTGTCTGGGTCTACAGGTGCCTGGTAGTGGATGAGGCAGACCGGATGGTTGAGAAAGGCCATTATGCTGAGTTGTCACAGCTGCTGGAGATGCTGAATGACTCCCAGTACAACCCAAAGAGACAGACACTTGTTTTTTCTGCTACCCTGACCCTGGTACATCAAGTTCCTGCTCGACTTCTTCATAAGAAGCATGTTAAAAAAATGGACAAAACTGCCAAACTTGACCTCCTCATGCAGAAGATTGGCATGAGGGGCAAGCCTAAAGTCATTGATCTCACAAGGAATGAGGGCACAGTAGAGTCGCTGACAGAGACCAAGATCCATTGTGAGACAGAGGAGAAAGACTTTTACCTGTATTACTTCCTGATGCAGTACCCAGGCCGCAGTTTAGTGTTTGCCAACAGCATCTCCTGCATCAAACGCCTCTCCGGACTCCTCAAAGTCCTAGATATCATGCCGTTGACGCTCCATGCCTGCATGCACCAGAAGCAGAGGCTCAGGAACCTGGAGCAGTTTGCCCGACTCGAAGAGTAAGTCAGGCCTTTCTCCGGATGCTAAGGCTATAGCCATTCGGCCAAGGGGAACCCAGGATGGTAGGAAAATGACAGGAAGTCACCTTCTGTCGTAGGATCCTTACAGTAGAAGGGAACATATTTATATGTTTGCTCAGTAATTGGCTAGGTCACCCTCATTTAGTGTATTTCTTTGCTATTATTAATGCCCTATAGAAATTTCTGTAAGTAATGGTGACATAATAGTGACTGCATTTACTATTATTGAACATTTAAATAACTGATTAATGTCCTATGCTGACACTTTGGGCACATTACCACATTCAGTCACTGCTAATGTTCTTGAGAAACAGCAGAATAAATTCTGATTAAGTGCACAGACGGAAACAGTGCTGTCAGTTAGATCGTAGCTCCTTCACTTCCTGGCTGGTCAAGTTATTTAACATCTTTGTGCTAAATTTTCTCATAATTGGGGTAATTACAGAAACTACTTCATGGAATTTTTAGGATAAAGTAATTGAGAATTCATGTATGTAACATACTTGCAGCAGTCTTTGGCACATAATATGTGCTTACTAAATATTAGCTTTAATAATTACTGTCAACTACTGCTATTCTCATTTTATAGATGAAAAAAATCAGATCTGACATCAGCTCAGCCAAGCTTTCTCTTCCTAGAACTGGTAGCACTGAGCCTCAGCCGTTTGTGTCCCGATTCCAGAGCCCATGCTGCCACTCATTGAGCTGCTTGTCCTTGTGTCTTTGGATCAGACTGCTGTTCAGGGAGCAGCGTGCAAAAAGGCTGGGGAAGAGCAAGGAAGTCACTGATGAGGTCAATGACCCAGGGTGTACATGGCCTCGCTTAAGTCCCTGGAAGGGACCTTGTCATTGTGGAGTGTGACATGTTGGTTGGGTCAGTGAGGCTGAGGTTTGGGTCCTGATGCTACCTGCACAGCCCTATATCATCTTGAGAAGTGAGTTTCTCTGACCCTATTTCTTTTATTCTTGTGATTTTTTTTTGTTGTCATTTTTGTTTTGTTTGTTTTGCTTTTGAGACAGGGTCTTGCTATGTAGCTTAGGCTGGCCTTGAATTGACTTATATAGCCCAGGCTGGCCTTGAACTTCCAGTGATCCTCTTACTTTAGCCTCCTGTGTGCTGGGATTGCAGGTGTACACCACCACACCTGGCTCCTGCTTCTTTTGGTTGTATCTGGTAAGATGGTTGTAAGTACTGTACTGTAGTGTTTGAAGTGTTCAGCAGGTAGTGGGAAATTAATGATTGCTCTTAGTTATGATTACGAATGTGCTTTCTGTCTCCATAGTTGTGTTCTCTTGGCAACGGATGTGGCAGCCCGAGGTCTGGATATTCCTAAAGTGCAGCATGTCATCCATTACCAGGTAGGGCTGCCTGGGGCTTGAACACATCTTGCACTAAATGGGGGATTTTTAAATCAAAGGTTGAAGGGAGAAGAGGAGTTACTGGTCCTGAGTTCCCCTGCAGTCATACATCACTGGCATCCAGTGCTTACTGCTGCCGGCTTTGGGACTACTGGTGAGATTCAGACTCAGGAAAACCTTCTTGGTCTCAATTGTACTCTAATGTGTAACCTTCTCTGCAAACTGCAGTATTCTGTATCATCGTTAGAGTCTTAGTTTCTTCCATGAAATGGATAATAAGTTAATGTGTCTTAGTTTTCTGTTGCTATAATAGAATATCTAAGACTGGAAGATAATTTAGAGAAACCAGATTTGTTTTGGCTCCTGCTTTGGAGGCTGGAAGGTCCAAGAGCACGACCCCAGCGTCTGCTCAGCTTCTGGGGGGAGCTGCAAGGCAGAAGGACAAGAAGATTACCTTGTTCTGTAGCAACAGATCTCACAGTAACTAATCCAGCTCCTTCAGAGCAAGAACTTCCTCCTCAAGAGCCCATTGATCTACAGGGGGCTCTGCCCTACGACCCAAACACCCCACATTAGGGCCCCACTTCCCAACCCTGCTGTGCTGAGGAATTAAGCCTCAGCATGAGCCATAGTAGAAACAGATAGCTGGTAGATAGAGCATCATGCTAATGGTTATCTTGGCATAGAGAAGTAGAAAGATACGGTAGTAAAGACTTCCCTTGGCTCAAATGCCAGCAGTATAATCTTCACCAAGTTATTGGGTCTCCCTGCACCTGTGGTATGTTAAATGGCAGTTACGATACTTACAAGTAAAATAAGCTGCAGTTTTACCAAAAGCTTAGTTACCTGGCTCATTGTAAGTGCGTGATAGTAGCAGTGTCCTTTGTGCACGCAGCTTATGTAGTAAGGGTACTTGCTAGGAGTGTGGGCTACAAAGCCAGAATGCCAAGCTTTGAATCCCATCTGATGTTTCATAGGTAAGAGTGAGTTACTTAGGCCTGCCGTTCAGTGTCATTGTAATGGTGCTACCTACCCCGTAGGGCTGTCAGAGCACACAGCACAATATAAGTACTCAGTAAACAGTAGTTATTATGATTTTTTTTTTTTCTCTGTAATCCTCTGTGGTTTTAAAAATCTTTTGTGTGTGCATTTCAGATAAGCAAATCCCTACCCATTGGGGAGGTGTTGGGTCAGTCCTTGGGAGAGAGAACAAGATGCAGGCCCTGAGAATTCCTGGTGTCACTTCCAGCATGTGGGAGGGCTGAGCAGGCAGAAGATGCTAGAAAGTTACAGAACTTTGTAGGAAAGTATTTCACTTGGGAAAGGATGTGGACATGCAGAGGGAGGAAAGGAAAAAGGAAAACATGTAGGATTGGGCAGTTTTGGGGAGACTGGCCCACAGTGGGAAGAGGGCTGAGTTGGAAAGGAGTAGGTGACTTTGCTGAAGCTGGCCGCTATCTTGGGCGTGGGTCTGTGAAGCCCCTGAGAGTCTGGGAGAGCACACCTTGATGGTGTAGCTGAAGAATGACATTTCTAGAAGCATTATGAATAGTTAGCAGTGGTTGCCTAGAGTACTATATGGAAAGAGACACCAGGGTATTTGCTGATTGCTGGGCTCGGGAAAAGACCAAGTGCTTGTGCCACATATGTGTTAGTTTCTTTTCTCTCATTTCTGAGACGGAATACTCTGACACCCAGAATTAAGGAAGGAAAGGTTTATATAGCTCACAGTTTGTGGAGCTGTCCATAATTAGCTGGCTTCAGGGCAGGGTGGCATGGCAGAAGATAGCAAAAGGTGGCAGTTCAAGGTGGCAGAAGACAGCAAAAGCAGCAAGAGCAAAATGGGAAGAACAAGCCTCTTGTCCTCCCTTACATTGTAAGCAGGCCATCACCCCCTAGAGTGGGCATTGCACTCATACATGTCCCTGACTTTTTTTTGGAGGAACTGGGGATTGAACTCAGGTCCTTGCGCTTGCCAGGGAAATGCTTATTCCACTGAGCCATCTCCCCGACCCCTCACTGACTCTTGTACAAGCTCAGGATATTTACAAAGTGAGGATCCTGGCTCCCTGCTGAGTGGCTTCATTAGACTTCTAAGTTTCTCAAGTCGACACAGTGTATCAACCATTAGAAGTACTATATTGAAAAAAATACCAAGCTTTCTGCTGGGCTCAGTGGATTTTTAGCACTGTTTTTTTTCTTGTGCATGCAAGGCAAGAAGAGCACTGCCACTGAGCCACCCCCAGCCCGCTCAATACTGTGCTTGACTAGTGGGTGTGCGGTGGGAGGTGGAGAGAAAAGGCTGTCAGCACCTGGGCCGCGTTGTCTGTGGGTACTGTGTCCAGTATGTGGTAAGATAGAGGCCATGTAGCCCCAGGGTTGACATGGTATCTAGAGCTGGATTGTTTCAGTTGAGTGATGGCTCCCCATCCTCTTAGTTGGGTCACCTTGGGGGAGGTTTGACCTCTGTGTTTCAGTTTTCTGGTCTACAGAATGTGGATAATCAGAAAGCATCTACTTCCTCCTGAGAGTTAAATGGTACCATACATGCATGGTGGGTATAGTGCAGTCACTCGGTGTGAACTGTGAGTACCAAGTACTGTGGAAAGAACCTCTTGCATTCCTTTGGCTACAACAAGGTGGTTATGGTCAGACATGACTCAGGAAGATGACACTGGGAATATGGTCTAGGGCATGGTGGATAGGAGTGGGAGGATTAGATACCAAATAAGAATTGACCGCCATGGTCCACCTGAGTGGTTATGAGGACTTGCCACAGGGCAGGGGCATGGCAGGGGCAGGGTCTACATCATGGAATAGATTGAATGTGGAACTGGGGCAGGTGTTAGACTGGTGGCACTCTGCTGCAGAGGTACTGCCTGCTTGGCTGGTAGGGAGGAGTGTCCAGTTTGGGGAAGTGGCTCTGAGGGATGAGGAGTGTTTGTCAGTGGCCGTGTCTGACCCAAGTTCCTGTTTTGGCAGGTCCCTCGAACCTCGGAGATTTACATCCACCGAAGTGGTCGGACTGCTCGTGCCACCAGTGAAGGCCTCAGCCTGATGCTCATTGGGCCTGA
>NW_004524646.1:4698844-4716477 GCF_000260255.1 Octodon degus
GAGTACCGGAACTTCCAGGCTTGTCTGCATAACTCTTGGATTGAGCAGGCAGCAGCTGCCCTCGAGATTGAACTAGAAGAAGATATGTATAAAGGTCAGCCTTTGGGCTGGGTGGGAGCAGAGGAGGGGACATTCGGGTTTTCTTTCTTTTCCCTTTAACTTTGACATTTTATATTAGAACTTTCTTTACTACTGTGGGTCCTGTCAGAGCTAGCTAAAAGCTCTTTCATATTTTGCTAATGACCCCTAATCCCTACTGAGCCTAATGCCCTTTATTCCCTCCTTGTCTTCTGTCCTGTTTGGAGCCCTTGGCTACCTCTTTCTCACAAGGATGAGCGGCAGAGTCAAGTGCAGAGGCGGGTACCCTGGCCAGACTGCCATGTTCAGTGCTAGCTCATTTCCTTAGCCAGCTCTGTGACCAAGTCGGATTATTTAACCTCTCAGCTGTACCTCTGCTTTCTTACAAATTACCTGCCTCCTGGGGTTATAAAGATGATTGAAGGATATCAAGGGTGTACGGTGGCAGTAAGCTGTTCTACCTTCTCAGCTGACAAAGCACTTCCATATCATTATCTCAACTCCATTGTCATGAAAGGAACAGAGCAGGAATTATTGTCTTTTGTATGAAGCCACAGAGAAGGGATTTATGCAGTGAAACACTGCCACCACCAGGCACTGCCTGGGCCTTACTCTACGGGGACAGTGTTTCAGGGATGAGTCTGCATGGTCCCTGCATAGGAAAGAGTGAACCACATCTGCCACTTATGGCACCGGCGTTATGGCCAGTGCTATTTCTGCCCCGTGGTGGATGCCTGTGGCATTATTGGCATCTTCGGGCCAGAGCCAGCAAAGTCAGGGTTAATGCGTGCTGCCCGCTCAGCTTGGGAGCCAGGAGCCAAGGCAGAGGCTTGATGTGAGTAGCTCAGGCCTGTGGCTTGGGTGAAGATGTGGGGGGCTGAGAATGGGGATGAGGGAGCCCCTGGCTGAGCCTCCCTGTGCACATGCAGTCTTGGCACTGCAGGAGAGCTGAGCTGTAGGTAGGTGTTGGTTGTCTCCTGAGGGATTTTTAGGTGTCAGTTTGCCGAAGTCCCGGGGGAACACAGGCAGCAAGTGGACACAGACGGAAACCTGACCTTCAGTCAGGTACTTGACCACTGGCTCTGTGGTCTAAGCCCAAGCTCCCTCATCTATAAAATGAAGATGGTTTCTGCCTTTGAAGTTTTCATATGGTCTTGCATATCCCTCCTAATGTTTACGGTTCCACCAAGCCACCATTAGCTTCTACAGATGGCTTTCGAACCCTGCCTCCCAAAAGTAGCTCTAAAAGTCTGTCTTAGCCATTAAAGGAAACAAAATGTTTCTGCATACAGTCAGTTTGATCTTTACTACATCCCTAGGAGGAAAAGTAGACCAGCAAGAAGAGCGTCGGCGACAGAAGCAGATGAAGGTCCTGAAGAGAGAGCTGCACCATCTGCTTTCCCAGCCATTGTTCAAGGACCACCTCAAAACCAGGTACCCCACTCAGTCCGGCAGGCCTCCTCTGCCCATGGCTGCCCCGAAGAATGGCGAGTCTGCATTGAGCTGCCTCTCCAGACAGAAGAAGAAACCCAGACGACAGCAGCAGCAGGGACCACCGCAGCCAAGTACAAGTGCACTGTGATGGCTGCAGTCAGCTGCAGTGGCGCCTGCACGGTACTGTCAGTTCTCTGCTGATCTGTGAATCTCTCACTCCACCACTCTCATTAAGAAAATCTGCTCTTCCACCCTGTAGCAGGAGAGACCCCATGCAGATTTGTGTTGTGCAGTAAGAATTCTATGCAGTACCTTCCTCTTTGTATTCCAGAGTTTGCAGGCTTCTTGTGTGTTCAGCTTGTTCTCTTGAATTAAAAACAATGGTCAGAGCCAGAGTGTCATCCTGGTATTTGTGGCCAGAAGTTGGGGATATGGGCAGTGTGTTTCCTCAGTAATGGCACTGCAGGTCCCTGGATAGGGCGGGGATAGTGTCACAGGCTCTGGCTGCAGGTTGCCTAGTGCATTGCTTCCAGGTCCTCAGCATGTGCTCTGCCCGTGCCATGGCCCAACCCACTCTACTCCACACCCTGGAAGAATGGGTTCCTTGCATGCATTCAGTCCCAAGAATTCATGCACCTGTTTGCAGAACAGGCTCTTCCCAGGGCCTGGGACGCCTTTGCTGCCCCCACCCTGGGGGAGTGCTGTGCCCTGAGGGGTGACAGTGTGCTTCCTGTGAGCCTCAGTGCACCTGCTCACAGTTCTGCATAGCACTGGCCATACTGTCCTCTTGGCTGAGCTCTGGGCTCAGGCCCTCAGGGCAGAGTGCTGAGGAGCAAGCAGTCTGCTTGCCATGGGCTGCATGGGTGAGCAGCCACAGCTGCCACACCAGGAGCCCAGGCTTCTGCACAGCTGTGTAGATTTTGAGAGGTCCACATGGGACATAGTGCAGCTGCATGGTGCAAGGGATCCTGTGGGTGTGAAGAGGTTGCACATGTGGACTCCCCCATCACACATACATGGCCCACAGGAGAGTGGTGTTGCTCTTGGGTGTACGCCAGATAGCCAACATTAAGAAGCCAGAACAAATTGTTCTTGGAAACTATTTTAATACCAGGAAGCTTCAGCTGCTGCCCTGGGAGCAGGCACTCTTAGTACTGACAGTGCTGCCTGCCAGGAATGGTGGGGTGGGGAGGGCGTTCTGTGTGCAGAGCACTCACAGTGTGTCAGGTGTTACAGCTGTCTTCACACAATCTCCAGGAGAAGCAGTCAGCTTATAGTATGTCTGTTCCACACAGATGGTGTGTGGAGCTCAGAGGCAAAGTAGCTTAGCCAAGGTCACACAGCTAATGGAAAAGCGGAGATTTGAACTTGGGTATTTGGCTCCAAGCCCTTTTGTTTGTGCTTAAAATAGGAACCTAGACCAAAGCAAAACCAACCAGGCCAACTCTTTCTGTTGCTAAATTTTTCCAGTGCTTATTTCTTTTGGAAAGAAGGCAATATACAGGCAGTTGTAAAGACAAGCCCTCAGAATCTTTGGTATGGAAAGAGCTGGGTCTGTGGTGTGGGGGGCAGTTACCCAGGAAGGGGCATCCCCGGCACAGCTTGCTTCTGGACATGGTGCTTGGATTTTAGCAGTCCTGCCACTTGCTTCCTCCATGGTGCCTTAGGGACTCTGTCTGAAGGCACACTTGGGGAATTAAAGGCAAGGCTTGGATTTGTTTCAAAAGGAGAAAAACAGCAGGGGAGAGGATGAAACCAACACGCATGTCTCTGCCTGGGTGTGCGCATCCTAGCCTTGACTGACACTTAGGAAGGTGGGCCCGTGGGAGGGCATCACGGGAGAGTGTCTCCAGCAGCTCTCCAGAGAACTCCACTTGGCCACAGATGCACAGAGGAGCAGCCAGTCACCCGTCTGCAGTGCCTCAGAGTCCCAAGGAAGGGCCCAGGGCCCATTCCCCTACCTCTCAAGAAGGCCCAGGGAAGGCATCAGACAACGTCTGGGTGTTCATACACTTCATTTTGAAAGTGGATGCCCTGGAGACATGTCCAGACCCTGACATTCCTGCCAATAGCAGGATGGGACACTGAACATATCCTGAGGTGAGGATCAGGTTTATATTCCTGTAGGAAAGCTTGAGCCCTATGGACCCAAGGCCAGTGAGGGCAGTGTGGGAACTAGGATTCCTGCTTGGAAGTAAATCACCTGACAGAGAGTTACTGGCTTTCACCAGGGGAGATCTGTGGCAGCAAGACTTGGACTCAGCTATCCAGTTCTGGGCACAGACCTGTGTCAGTCATAGCACCAAGAGATTCTAAGAAATCCCTGCAGAATGAAACTGGTGAGAAGGTGGCCTTCAGTTATGGAAGGGATGCAAGGGTGTCCACACCTTGCATTATCCATGTGCTCCTGTGGAGGAAATCTGCGGAGGAGAAGTGTTGCAGCTCAGGCAGTGTCTGGATCCATCAGGGCCAGGCTGCGTGCCAACCCAGGCAGGCAAGGTGGGTGAGGAGGTTCTTGAAGGGGACCTGTGCATATCGATGGCTGAGGAAGCTGCTGGCCTGGCAGTTGTCACCAGTGGAAATCTCACTCACTGCCCATTTCCATGGCTTATCTCTGCTCTTTGCCAGCTATGAAGAGCAGAGAAGGAAAGGGACGAACAAGCTGAGACAGGCTTGCAAAAGATCCACTTTGCTCAGCTGGAGTCCACAGCTGCATGGGCCTCTACCCAGCCGAGCGCCTAGACTGTACCTCTGACCTGCAGGGGCTGACAGGGACAGCTGCAGTCTCCTGGTCCCAGACATAAGTACGGTACAGGCCCTATTCCCTGTGAGCCTTTATCCGGGAGGGGCCAATGGCAGGCAGCAGAACCTGGAAAGGCCCACCCTCCAAAAGTCAGGCCCTTCTGGCCCTGAGGTAGAGGGGCCCCAGCAACCTGAGCTTGCTTCATGCTGAAGGCTAAGGCCCTTTTCTGGACTTTGGCATAAAGGTCTCAAGTGAGGGGTGGGAAGGTGCCCCATGAATGAAGCCACCCACCAAGGACCAGCTCCACGTATGACTGGACCAGACATCTTCACAGATTTGCTGTTGCTTGAGTCAGACAGCTGGCCTTGAGCTTTCTTCCCCCTGCAGAGGAGGGGCTGTGCTCCTGGAGAGGGGAAACCAGAGGTCCCCATTTTCATATAAGAGGCTCCTTCTCCAGGTAAGTAAACAGGTCCAGTGAGAGTAGGTGACCCACATCGGGTCTCACAGAACTGGGGTACACAGCCAGGGGTTCTGGCTTTCCAGCCCAGAATTAGAAGGCATTTGATGCTCCATCAAAGTAAATACTAAAAGTACCACCAGTTACATTAGTCCATAATGGGCAAGTCTTGTTTCCAGCGGCTCTGCCCAAAAGGCTGTCTGTTTTCTAGCTATTGATTACTTAAAAAATAGAAAAGCTGGAACGTTCCATTTAGAATGCAGTTCCGTAAGGTGACAGGTTCCACTTCGTGACCTAAAATTAATGTTTATCAGCTGCATAAAGGATATTGTAGTGGGATGTTTTATAGAGCAGATAAACAGAAGGGATGGCAGCCTCGGGGAACACGTGGTGGTTCAGGGCGGTGTCCATCTCGTCCACGTACTCCACCTGCAGGGCGATGTTGAGTGCCTGGGACAGGGCTGTGATCTGGATGTGGTCACACTCTGTGGCCATGGGCTCCACTTCCTGCAGAGCCAGGGTGAAAAAAACAAGCCAGCTTAGGCCCCGCAGGCAGCAGCCTGGGTGGTGGTCACAGTCTCCTGGGAGGTGTCTTCTCAGCCAGCTGCGAGGCCAGGGGCTGAGATGCTTATTTCACAGGGGCAGGCTCCAAGGGAGCTAGACACTAGAAACCACTGGGGCTGCAGAAACTCAATGTGCAACTCTTTTATTCCAGGCCCTAATCTGGAATAAGGCAGGAACATTGCACCTGGCACCACACAGAGCCAAACGGGACCCTGCCAGGGAGTGAATCCAAGAGACCAGGGGGTCAGTGAGTGACCAAGTCTGGATCCAGAAGAGACCACGGAGAGGGGCAGACCTGGGGGCAGTTGTGGTAGCCCACAGATGGGGTGCTATTTAGGGGGTGCTATTTAGGGTGTGCTGATGGCCACCAGCCTAGGTTCAAGGTCTAGTGGCCTTGATCTAACTTTTTAAAGAGATACCCAGATATTCATTTGAAAATCACCCAGTTTTTGGATGATGGCCACTCCTTCTGATTAACAATATTGAAAACTTCGGGGCCAGGGAGATGGCTCAGTGGAATAAGTGCTTCCCTGGCAAGCACAGGGCCCTGGTTCCGCCAAAAAAAAAAAAAGGAAAACAATACTGAAAACTAAAACACATCTCAGGACAAATCAGACAGAGCTGCTGCTCTTTACTTTCATACAAGGACCAGTCTACAGTCTGGATTTTCCAGATGGGAAATCTCCAGGGAGGGGAAGTGGCCTGTCCGAAACATGGTTGAACGGCAAGTGTGACACCCAACATCTGGCTAAGGATGGTGGCTAAGCTGTAGGAGACCAACAAGAGCTGGGGTTGCATCCCCACAGCCCGAGCCCAGTAGAACCTACATGAGTGCAGAAGTCCTTGATATCCATCTCCTCATCAACAAAGTGTCGGAAGAAGTCGGCACGGTTCCTGATGAAGGCTGATGTGAGCAGACGCAGGAACTGCACGATGCGGTCAGAGAAGCTCTGGTCGTTGAACACCTTGAGCAAGCTGGACACAGAGCCGTCCTTCTCTACCAGCTCTACCACGCTGTAAAACTGCACGCCACTGGCCATCAGCAGGGAACAACCCAGCAAAAGCCACCCTATCTGCTGAGATGTCCTCGGAATACTCATTTTGAGATCCTAGGGTAAAGGAGCTCAGAATTCCTTCATCACCCGTCAGCGGGGGAGGGAAGGGATGAAGGAGGTGTCTCCTCCAGAGTGGTGCAGGGCCCAGGTACCCTGAGTGCCCCAGTCCCCGGCAGGTACCAGCCCTGTCCTTCTCTATCCCCGGGGGAGGAAAGGGGAAACATGTTCAGCTGAGGACTAGGGCCTGGAAGGCCTTTTTCCACTCTGCTCTGCCCACATGGAGGGCCCTGGGTCTCAGCCAGCATGGCCCTCTTGAACTCACAGCATTAAAGAAGTTCTGGAACTTGTGCTCCTCAAAGCCAGCAGCCAGAAGGTCGTTAGGCGTCTGCAGCACGTGCTCTTTGAACCTGCAGAGCAACAGACAGGGTGGTCACAGAGGGATCAGGGGCATCCCATAGTGAAGGGGCCATGTGAGCAGCAGGTGAAGCGCTTTTTGCCGAGTGCATCCACCCCCATGCCAGCAGGCTACTCCATCCACCCTGCTGTGAATCAACCCAGGAGGCGCTCATTACAGCTCCTTCACAGACAAGGAGGGGGGATCATAACCCACTCCCTGGCTGCTGGTCCTGCTTTCCGGAGGTCTCCTGACCCTGTCCCTCCTCCGTGCCCATGGTCTCTGCCTTCTCACATCCTCTGGCCTGGACATGTCCAGCTTCCCTTCTCTTACCTTGGCCACGGGGACCCCAGAGTGACAGCAACACTCTGGCCTCCACCCCCAGCACAAAGCATTCCGAGGGATGTCAGCACCTCATCTCCAACTGACCAGCAAGCGCCCAACCATACAGAGCAGCTCCGGGGATGGGCTCCTAGCCACAGCTGGCTCAGACCCCCTCATCGCCACCACTACACGTCTACATTTTCAGGAATTCTCCTAGCCAGGTGGTAACACAGCCACTAGGAAGACCCAAATGGGCTGGATATGGAGGCACATTGAGAATAACCCAGCACTTAGGGTCACAGGAGGATCACAAACGAGTTCTAGGCTAAGGTAGGAGGATGGCAAGTTCAAGCCCAGCCTAGGCAGCAAAACAACTTCATGATACCTTATCTCAAAATAAAACTACTTTAAAAGGGCTGAGGGTGTAGCTCAGGGTGGAGGCCTTCAGTTCAATCCTCAGTACAACAAAGCAAAAGCAAAACACCAAAAGGTATAAACTGGCAATGGAATAAAAAATAAATATACCAAAAAACAAACATGATAAAATACTTGAAATTTGTTATTTTCTATTATTCTGTATTATGTACACTCTCAAGATCACATCTGCTGGGAATGCAAAGTGGGAATGCTGTAAAGATTAAAGTGTGTGGCATTTGGGTCTCTTCCTAATTCTGTGCTCAGTGACCTCATGCTGGTATCTGGAAATCAATCAT
Organism: Octodon degus; assembly: GCF_000260255.1. Taxonomy (NCBI): domain Eukaryota; kingdom Metazoa; phylum Chordata; class Mammalia; order Rodentia; family Octodontidae; genus Octodon; species Octodon degus. The sequence goes on from NW_004524646.1 coordinate 4,706,607, forward strand.
GACAGGAGTATTTACATTGCAGGAATTGGCAAGCCCCACGAGTCAGGCCTCTCTGCTGTTTAACATTGTTAGCACTTACCCACCTTTCTAGGCCCACCCAAAGGTCCCTCCTTTATGAATTCTGCCCCAGTGAACAGCCCCTTCCTGGGACTGGGACCTGTATCCCTGCCCTTGAGGGCCTGGCATGGAACCCCAGCCTGGGTCCTGCTTCCAGGACCTAGCGCTCGGTGGCAGAGACAGACACAGATCTAAACAACTGGGCTGCTGCCATCTGCTGCCAGGCACAGGAAGGACAAATGGGCAGCACTGTGGGGCCACTGGCACAGCCACTGAAAGGCTGGATGAGACAGAGACAGACAGACTAGTTTCACAGAGGAGAATAAGGTCACAAACCCAGACTATGTGTGAGTCCATGTCTCTGAGGAAGAGAGCCAGGCCCCTATTCAGTCCCCCAAGAACTTTGAGCCCCAAAGAATCAGGGCCAGTTGTGTCTCGGCTCCCTGATGCTTAGTGTGGCCGAAAGCCCAGCAGCGCAGAACCTCAGAACCACTCAAACCTAAGTGATCAGGAACCTAACAAGCTCGCCAGGACTCCTGAAGTGTCCCAGTGAGCAGGCCCTAGACTGACTGAAGCACCAAGGGCTAACGTCAGGTCACTGTGGCAGACCCTGGACTACACGCCTCCAAGCCCAAAGTCAGCTGCAATGATCCAAAGCACTGAGGTAAAGCTTTATTGCTGTTTTCCGCATGCAGTGAGTCACCAAGTAGGTGCCCAGTGTGCCTTGCCTGGGCAACAGCCCTGCCAGCAACCGCCACTCACCTGAGGACCTCCCTGCTCTTGCCCAGCAGCGACTCAAGGTAGGAATAGCCCAGGGCCCGGTAGAAGCAATTGCCATCCCCTTTGGTCTTGCGGATTGCAGCGAATCTTTTGCTGAGTTCCTGTGGGAAGGGAAGGACATGTGGGCCCTGAAGTCGCATTGCTGTCATGGGGGCCTGGTGCTGGCCTGGCCACGGGCCCCAGCTATGCCTACCCTTGCCCCTCAGTCTCCCCTACTCTCACTCATTCAACAAACACACTGACTGGCCTGGCGTCCGGCAGGGAGGACTGCGGCACTGTCTCTAGGCAGCCTACAATCGGGAGGTGGCAGGTGATTAGATGATGGTGACTCAACAGGGTACCACGAGGCAGGGGGTCCACACTAGGCTCCAGAAGTCAGGGAAGGACTTCCTGGAAGAATGGGCTGTCAAGAAGTGGCAGCTGGCAGCAGAGTGGGGTATGTACGCACGGGCACGTGTGTGAGCAGATGGCACGGGCCAGTAGGCAGGAGCCTCCCAGGCTGACTGAGCATTGGGCAGTCCTACTGTTTCTCAACAGGATGAGAAATGGCCACGCTGCACCCCGAGCCCCCCTCCTAGCAGCCAGTGTCCCTCTCCCATGGCTGGGGTCTCCTGTCCTGTCTTGTTTTGGCAGAGGAGGATGGTTTTAGCCCTGGCTTCTATCACAGATGAGAAGGCCCAAGCACCAAGGCAGGCTGGCTGAAAGAAGCAACACTGGCGACATGACTTGGACACCCCCAGCCCCTGCTCCTGCCCCAGCAGCCCTGTGTGGGTCTCAGTACACCAGCACCTCCACCTGGCACACTATCTGACACCTGCCCCATGTGGAAGTCTCGGGATAAGTTGAGGCAGAGGCTGTGCCCTGTGTCGTGAGGACCCTGAGGAGCAGCTGCGGCAGCACCGTGCATCTGCGTGGAGCTGGCCTGTCCCGCCCAGGTGCACAGCAGGGCAAAGGCACTGCCAGAGAGGCAGCCCGCGCTCCCACAAGTGATCCGCATGGGCCCTGCAGCAACTGCCTTGTCCTGCGAGGTCCCACAGTGCAGAGCTCAGGAAGCAGCCCATGAGGTCAGGCTGCCTGGGTTCAAAGCCCAGCTCAGCCACTCAGCTACTGTGCCTCAGTTTCCTCAGCTGTGAAAGGGGGATAATAGAAGTCTTTGCCTCAGAGTTGTAATAAGTTCCAATGAGTAAAGGAAGCTCTTAGAATCACGCTTAGCTTTTGATTTTTTTTTTCTTTCAAGAAAAGGATGAAAATTTCTTGTTGAGCACAGGCCAGCATCAGAATATTCTGGGAGTGCTATCGTTGGTCCAGAAACCTGGTTTAAACTCTGAGCCTTCAAAATGGCACCTGCCCCTGTGCATCCAGTTCCATTTTGCTGCTTTTAGGATCCTAAGCTCCCCACCTTCCGCCTCACCTGGATTTTCCTCTGGTAAATCCTGTTTTCGGGGTGATCCCGAAGAATTGATAGAATGTCACATTTTTCTGATATCAGGTTGAAAGATGTATCACTCTGAAAGACAGGGAAAGAGGAAACGCCGTGGGTTCACCCAGCTGATGGTCTCACCCCGAGCACAAATGACACCTGTGAGCACGGGACCGGCTTCCCAGATGCCTGCCCAGACGGGCATGCACCCAAACAGGCCGGTCAGCGTCGGTACCATCAGTGTCCCTGCTTACGGAAGCCTGTCCTGCAGCCTGCAGACTGACTCACCTCACAAAACACGATGCCTCAAAGCTAATGAATCTTAATGCAGATTCGTCCCTTTGTCACCTTCTGCCCTTCCTGTCCCACTCACTCATTTACTCACGTACCAATTCCTGAAGATCCAGCCTATGCCAAGCATAGCACTGCATGCTGGGAATGGAGCTAAGAACGCTCTGCGCCCCTCCACTCTAGCAAGGCTCACCGTCTAGAGAAAAACACTGATGATGCCAGGTAACAAGGTCGGACCAGAGGAGACCTCCCTGTGCGGCACTGGAGGAAGGTCGGAGGGCGGCATGGGAAGGGTGCTGAGATCGGAGTTTGCAGAGCTGACCGGCAATGGAAGGGTACTCTGAGACCCACCTGTGGGTCGAGGTGACATGTGACCCAGCTCTGAGTGAAGGTCACATTCAACCCAGAGAGGTCAATGTGCCACAGTCAGGGTCCCTCCAGGTCTGAACTCAGCTGGCAGCAATGAACCATGGCAAGTGAAGCTCTAGGCCCTGGCACACTGCAGGAGACACCTGTGTGGACAGCCACCTCCCTGAAAGCCCTGGCTCGGCCTTGGCTTTCCTGCCACCCAGCAGGGCACAGAAAAGTGGATGATGTGTCCCCTCTTCCAACCTGCCCCTCATGTCAGCACGGAAACAATACAGAGGAAGATGTTCAAGCCACTTGTGGTTTAAAATAAAGGGAATCCTACATGTACATGAAGCCTAGGAAGACAACTTCAGGCAGATGCACATGGCTGAAAGGCTGCCCTGAACCCCCCAGTCTCTTATGCCATCGTTCGTTCTTGGCACAGAGCTTTGGCTGCAGCTCCTCTCTCCCTGGATGCCTTGGGCCACTGCAGTCTGTCCCACTGGCCCCTTGGCAGACTCGCTGCTGATCCCAGCTCCCACCCAGCACCCAGAGGGGCCTCTGAGGTCACAAACCTCATCTCCACTGTCTCTGAGGGAGGAATATCCCTGTGGCTTTGAGAGTTAGTTTCCTCCTGGGGTCCAAGGCAGAGAGTTGAGACATAGAGTGAGGCCTTAGTGGCTTTAGGGTCACTTCTGTCTCCACAAGGGACAGATTCTGACCTTTCTAATAATGACTGTCTCTGGCCCCGATTCCAGAACCTAGCATCAGGGCAGGGGAGAGACGATGGGACTGGGAAGGGGCACCCCTAGGAGGCATGTGTGGCCTTACCTCCCAGTCTCCAGTGCCACAGGGCAGGGCAGCAGGTCCTACATCCACCATCCCCAGCCACCTGTCTGACTGCCCAGGGCCCACCACAGAGCCAGGCATGGAGGGCAGATGAAATGTTTGTTAAGTGAACAATAAACACTACCCCCTCCATAGTCTCCATGGTCCCGTAACCATGCTGAGCCAGGCTTGGGTGCTCCATGAACTCATACTTCAATCCTCTTTTCCCCTTCTGGGAGTCCCACAATGCTCTCCCCTAGACTTAGGAGGGAAGAGAGGCAAGCCAGCTTCCCAGAGGAAAATCACCATAGAGAAGAAGCTGTTGTCCCAAGGACAGGAGAAAATGTGCTTATGAAACGGGACCTATGTATGCATGTTTGGGGTGGGGATGACAGATTCTGGGTTTGACTTCTAGAAGTTTCCATTCCCTACCCAACTTTCTTCACAAAACTAAGTCAGCCTCAGGCTCCCTACTCATCTGCCCCAACACCACGGCACAGGGTGGCAGCTGGGCAACCCCCAGAGGAATCAGACAACTGCTCCAGGCTGCCTCCCCATCCACGGGTACCCATTTCTTCCACACTAACAACCCCAGCTGTACTCCAGGCAGAATATGAAAATGATGGTAAAGCATGACAGTCCTACATCCTTCCCACTCATCTTCCTGGCCTGCCTACAGCTACAGGTGGCCATCTACCCAGAACTGGCCAACAGACCCTTGGGAAGTCTGTCAGGGCCCCTGGGAACCTGTGGCAAGAACAGGGACAGCAAATTCTATTCCTTCCCCCCTTAAGTGAGATGCGACTTCTCTAGAGCAGCCACCCAATTACCACAAGGGTGGAAAGCAACATAGAGAGGGCAGTTTGATGATCTCTTGCTACCCTAAATCCCAGATCCATGAAGTCGTGACAGGAGCCATTATCATGCACTTACTGTATACCAAACTCTGGGACACAGGCCCACACATCTATTATCTCTTTTAATCACCACAGCAATCTTGTGAGGCTGGCATTTTTATACCCATGCCACCAACAATGTTGGTGCCCTTGTGATAGCAGTGAGCAGCTCTGAAGCCATGCAAATTCAACCATGCCCAGTTCTGGGCATGCAAAGCCCAGAGTCCAGCAGCTCTTGAAGGGTCAAGGCTGCCGGACCACAAAAGAATGTTCTGTACAGGGTGGGTGGGCTTCTCACCAGCAGGCTGGGTCCCAGACACAGACAGCCCAGGCTCCCTCCAACTCCTGCTTGGGAGCTCAGGGTCCCCAAGCCTGGGAGAGGGTCATCATAGCGGATCAGGAACCAATCCTACTGATGCGCAGGCACAGCATTAAGACACTGCAGGCTGCAGGCATGTGCAAGGCCCTGGGGTTGCATCCCCAGCAATAAAACAGACATCTGCGACATGGGGAGGAGAAGTCTCTTCCACTTCCTTCAAGCCTGCAAAAAAGATACCTGGCTTCTTTACCTGGAACTGCTTTCTACTCAGTCTCCCTTTTGATGTCGAAGTAGACCCCTGATTTGCAGCTTAAAATTGCCTCATTCCTATCTGCAGGCTTTTTAAACTTACAAGCAAGCTTTACCAACTTCAGTGGAATGTGTATAAAATGTTTACAGGTTTTGATCTAAATCAAGGAAAACTGTCATTATTAGCATAATAAACAACAGTCACAGGTGTGCAGTCAATTTTGTGCTCACACTGAGGGCTGATGCCACAAATATGTGTGGGACCCCGGTAGCTTCAGTCTTAATGTCCCCCTCCTTGAATGGACCTCAAAGGGGCCCCTGGGCACACTGGAAGGCACAGGACCAGCTGGGCAGTGCCCCTTCATCTTGACTTCATTCCGAGCCTCATCAGATCAATAGCAATGTATTTGGACTTTATACAAGTCTTGTTTTGGTGGAGAGGCAGAGAGCTGACTTAAGTTACAGCTTGAGGCTCTGAAAGCAATGGATTAAAAAGCAGAACTGCCGTATCTAATGCCACTTGTGCTTGAACTGGCACAAACAAGATAAAGCAGACCTCCCCAAATGTCAGGGGCAGGGAGTTCAGGAAGGACATAAAGCTGCATCTATTTACTTGGCAGATGCTGAGGAAGTATCACTAGAAATGTGGAAAAGAGCTTAAGGAGTTAACCCTAAATAGCTAGAAACTAGCCCTTCCCTATAGGAAGTCCCCATCACTTGTCACAATGAGGTACCTTGACAGGTGGTCAGGAGAAAGGCGACGTAGCAGGAGCCTACGCAGGTCCTCCACTCGCCATCCTAGCAGAAACTGCAGTTCGCAAATTCACTTATGCTATTTGACGCTAACGCATACACACCAGATAGCAGTGGGAACCCCAGCTCCCGCCCACCTTCCTTCGTGCGCCCCCTCAGTTTATCCCTTTGTCCCCCGCTCTCTGCTCTCGTTCCTCCATTCGCCAGCCCACCACACCTCTCAGGTTTGTCTCTCCATATCCATTTGTCTTCTAAAATTATCATGATGAAACACATTACACGAAATACACTGTTTTAACCATTTTTACTGCAGGACTCAGGGGCACTGAGCACAGTCACACTTGTGCGGCCATCGCTACTCTCCATGTCCAGAAAGACACCTTCGCAGTCTAAAGCTCTGTCCCCATTGTACACCACCTCCCTGTGTCCCCCTGCCCCAGTCTCTGGCTCGGGTTTTCTCCATGATCTTTATGAATTTGACTAGAGACCTACAGCCCATTATGCATTCATAGAAATGGAATGCAGCTATCTTTTTAAAGTTTTTATGTGTTTGTGTCTTAAGTGAACATACACATTATTCTCTAGATACTGTGGCTCTTCTTGGCTCAATACTACTTAGGATCCACCTTCCTGCCAAGTGGCGAGGGAAGAGCTCCGCCAGCCACTGGAGATGAAACCTTGGGCTTTCAAGCGCCCCCTAGTGGTCTCAACTGTGTTTACTGGGGCATGTGGATGAGGCAACCTTGGCCCTTCAAGCTTGAATAGCACACCCCCAGGACGACCCTAAGGCCTAATCCACCTTCTCGCTCTCTCTCTCTCTCTCTCTCTCTCTCTCTCTCTCTCTCTCTCTCTCTCTCCCTCCCTCCCTCTCTCCTCTCTCCCTCTCTCCTCTCTCTCCTCTCTCCTCTCTCCCCCCTCTCCCCTCTCTCTCTCCTTTCTCTCTCCTCTCTCTCCCCTCTCTCTCTCTCTCTCTCTCTCTCTCTCTCTCTCTCTCTCTCTCCTCTCTCTCTCTCCCTCCCTCCCTCTCTTCTCTCTCCCTCTCTCCTCTCTCTCTCCCTCTGTCCTCTCTCCTCTCTCTCCTCTCTCTCTCCTCTCTCCTCTCTCTCTCAGCCATGTCTCCCACCCCCACCCCAGGCCCCGTCACCGAACCTGGGGCACACGCTCCAATCGATGGCTCATAAATCAGGAGCAGTGCTCTGGGCCTGACCTCAGCTGGTGTTAATTGGTATTTGCTTTTAAAACCCAGGCTGTGAAAATTTCCAGGAAGTTATGGAGAAGAAACAGAGAGGCCACACCTGATCATCCTGCCAGAGCTAATCAGGCCACATGAAAGAATTTTAGCTCTTTAATTGCTGGTTTGGAAATATAATTAATTAAGTCAGCACCTCGGCTTGGAAACAGCTGTTAACAGGATACACTGACCAACTCAGCAGTCAGGCCTCGGGGTCACACCTCTGACCATAAACACCCATCACATCCCTTCTGCAGCCCCACCTTGGGCCAGTGGGGAATGCCAGCTCCTGGCGCACACATCTCCCTCTGCGATGCTCCTGATGGAGCCTCCTTACACAGGCCCTGACCCCTGCAGCCCTGCTCCCTGAGCAGCCTGACTTGGGCCAACAACTGGGGGCAAGGCAGGCTGAGAACTGGACGTCTGTCTCTCTCGGAAGGTCCAAATCCCTTTTAGACTGGCCTGGCCCTTCCCGCCAGGGCCTGGGTCTCTGCAGTGGGCTGTTCAGGCACTAGAAGAAAATGACCTTCTAAATGTCCAGTCAGGATAGGATATGTAATAATAGATAGGCCTTAACAGAAATGTCATCTCTTAGAGTGGGAGGTCAAAAGTCACAATGAATCACTGGACTACAGTCAAGGTGAGAATGGACTGTGCCCTGCCTGGGGCTCCGGGGACTCGGCTGCCCCACTCTTGTCAGCTCTGGAGGCTGCCCACATTCCCCAGTTCTTGACCCCCTCGGACCTCTCTTTCCACTGTCACCTCTACTGACACTGAGTCCCCAACTGCTTGCCCGTCTCTATGGACGCTGTGCCCACATCAACGCACCCACCTGCGTGGCTCAGGGTCACCTTCCCATCTCAGATCCTTAATCACATCTGCAAAGCCCCCTCACATCGGGGGAACTAAAGGTTCTGGGAAAGACGCCATGAACATCTTCTGGCAGGGCGCATTACTCAGTTTCCTGTACGTTCCCTCTCTGCTGTTTGGCTAGGACATTTGAGAAGACCCAGCACCTGGGTTTCAGCCACCTTGGTTGCAGTTTCTGTGTGGCTTTGGAGAGACCCTGAATCTGGGTACTGTCCCCTTCCATACAGTGTTTGGACTCGGACAAGATCGTCCCAAAGAACCCTCAGGTATTCGTCTCCTGCCAGGCTCCATGTAAGCAGCACCTCCCAGTACACCCGTCTTAACCTCCCTCTTGCTCCATCCCTCTACCCCAGATCTCCCCAGCTCTCTAGAACACTCCAACCAGCCAGAGCACAGTCCCCTACTTTTCCATCTCATCGCTCTGCTCCTGAGTCCACAGTAGGAGCCTGCACAATCCTCCCCAAAGAGACTGCACAGAGTCCACCCAGCCAATCTCCTGGCCTCTGATCCTGACCCATCCTGGTTTCTCCACAAACAGCCAGTGCCAGCTGCTTAAAAGATGAGGGGACACCCTCCATACCTTCTGCTCAACGCTTCAGTGCACTCTGCTATGGTGTGGAGATCTGTGCACTCCCAAACTCGTGTTGCAATTTATTTGCCACTGCAACAGCAGTAAAAAGGCAGGGGTCTGCCCTCATGAGTGAACTAATGCCCTTATCCATTATTATAAAGCACATCCGCAACCTCTAAGTCCCTCTAGCCCTTTCCTTCGGCCATGTGATACCTATCGTGCTATGACACAGCAAGACGACGCTAGCCCGATGCCAGCTCCTTGCTCTTCTTGGACTTCCCAGCCTCCAGACCCACTTGTCTAATAAATCTCTGTTCATTATAAAGTACCCAGTCTGTGATACTCTCTAGAGAGTGGCCGTTACTCTAACAAATGCCTGGAAATAGTAATGGCAGTGGCCATGGAGCTGGGTGGTGGGTAGGAGCTAGGACAATTCTGGATATACCCTACCTCACCATGAATGGAGGAGTAAAGGCAATGCTTAATGGGTTGGACTCATGAAGAGAGCTGTAGGCAACATCTGAATCTTCTTAGAGATTGCTTAAGTGGTGGTAAGTACAGTGCTGATACAAATCTGGACAGTAAAGGCCAGGCTGATATGGTCTCAGCTGAAAATAAGGCCATCCTCATCATAAGAGAACTTTCCAAAGGGCTCTGTGAAAGGCAGAATTTAAGAGCAATGAGCTAGGATACCTGATGGAAGAACCCTCTAAGCAGCAAAGCAGTCAAGCTGCTGGGTATCTTCTTTTAACACCTTCCTGTTGAATTGAACCACTAGTGTTACATGCACAACTCTCCCATCGGACAGCTTGTACTGATGATGGTAGCAGTGGTACAGTCATGCATGGGACGATTGTGCAGGTACCACTAGTGGCTCAAGGCACTTGGCAGCAAGACATACGAATTACAGCTCCACTGTGAACATGTTAACCACAGAGTGTAAAATGTGAGTGGAGAAAAATGCTTTAAAGATGGTATAGTAATTCAAGGGAATGAAAGATGAGGAAAGTTCGCAACTTGACTCTATAAAAGATGAAGTACTTTTTTTTGCAACTATGGCCAAGATTAAGGCTCGGGATCTTCGAGGCAAGAAGAAAGAAGAGTTGTTGAAACAGCTAGACGACCTGAAGGTGGAGCTGTCACAGCTACACGTCGCTAAAGTGACGGGCGGCGCGGCGTCCAAGCTCTCCAAGATCCGAGTTGTTCGCAAATCCATTGCCCGTGTTCTCACTGTCATCAACCAGACCCAGAAAGAAAA
>NW_004524646.1:4716737-4761529 GCF_000260255.1 Octodon degus
TACATCTGTGGGACAGAAAAATGAAGGTATCGCCAAGGGACACCTAAGGGGATGAGTGTGGCCAGAAAGGAGCCTGGTGGCCCTTGCTTCACTCCAGCATCTTCTCCTTATATTCTTGGCAGCCTGTATTCCTGGTGGCCAGCTGTGGCTTGGGCAAGGCTGGCTATGGCCAATGTTGTGGCCCAGTGGCATAGAATGCCCATGGGACCACCCCGCAGACCTGCAGAGCACAGGGCTGTGGTGGGAGCCAGGGCTTCCTCCACATAGATAGGGGCAAAGAGACCCATCACAAGACAGGGCTGCTGGACTGAATTCCTACCAGGGTAATTTTTGCAGAGCCATAGGAATAGGGCAGCTCCCATGATCCCAACTGTAGAGCTACCAGTGTGCAGCGACAGCCCAGTAGAGCTGCAGGGACAAGGTTCTAACCTGTGAGGCTTCTTCAGAGTCTGTGCCCAGCAAAGCCACACTGTGGGCTGCTCAAAGCCCTGGGAGCCCAATCCCTACCCATTGGGTGTAGGAGGCAGGAAACTGGAGTCAATGAGGGTTATTCTGAGAACCTCAAGATATAAAGTTGTTCACCCTCGTGGGTGTTGTGTTGGGCTTAGGATCTATACCCCGTCCTTCTTGCCTACTTCTCCTTTGTTTTTATTTTTTTTTTAATTAAAAAAAAATTATTTATGTGTGTGTGTGTGTATGTGTGTGTGTGGCCAGCTCAACCCACCTGGGGGCAGGGCTGGCTGGCATGTGGCGCTGGGGGACTGAACCGCGGTCCCTGTGCTTTGCTAAGCTTGTTCTTTTTTTTTTTTTAATTTTATTTATTTATGTGTGTGTGTGTGTGTGTGTGTGTGGCCAGCTCAGCCCACCAGGGGGCGCGGCTGGCTGGCATGTGGTGCTGGGGGATTGAACCGCGGTCCCTGTGCTTTGCTAAGTTTGTTCTAAGTAGGTGCTTTAGACCACTGAGCCATCTCACCAGCCCTGCCTACTTCTTCTTTGGAAAGAGATGGAAATGTCCATCCCAGGCCTGTCCCACCATGGTGTCTTTGATGTGCATAATTCGTGTAGCTTCATGCTGCGCAGCTGGACAGAGATCTGCCTCGGAATGCAGCCTGCCTGCTGTCTGCATCTCACACACGTGAGACTCACTGTCAGACACTCTGGACTTCAGGCTTTTGTGGGGGGCTGGAATGAGTTAATACTGTGGAGGGCACTGGGATGGAATGAGAGCATTTTGTATGAGAGAAGGATGCTGTGGCTTGGAATTTGTCTGTTACTATAACAGTATTAAGAGGCAGGAGATTACGAAGCGATTAGGCCATGCGCGCTCCCCATCAGGGCTGGACTAACTCACTTCATGGGTGATCTGCCCAGCCCCCTACCTCTGTCCCTCTTTCCATCCTTCCACTGTGTGAAGCCTTCTGTCACATTAGGATATAGCAAGGACACTAGCCCTTGAGCTTACACTTCCCAGCCTCTAGAACTGCAAGTCAATACATTCCTGGTCATTATAAATTCCCCAGTCCATGGTATTTTATTACAGCAGCCCAAGCTAAGAAAGGCACTCCCCAGTAGCTTCCTCCCTTAGAGACTCAATCTCCCAGCTCTGACCTTATCCGGTCCTTCCTCCCCGGCTCTGAATCCAGACAGCACAGTGCTCTTCCAGGTCCTCCTACAAGACACGCCCACGACCACTTTGAGGCCGCTCCCCATGCTGTCCCTTCTCCCAGAATGCCTTGTGCCTCCTCATATGACTCAGGTGATGCCGCTTCTCAGAGTGGCCTTCCAGGTTCCTCTCACCTGGCCCTGTCACCCTACCTTGCTTTAGTTCTTCAGGCCACAATAAGACATGGCAGCTTGTGTACTTAGACACTGTCTCTCTGCTAGAATGTCAACTGCTTGAGGATAGGGACTTTGCCTGTCACTTCTGGATCTCCAGTGCCTGGTGCAAAGTGGTGCTACAAAAGTGGACATGGAGTGTGAATAGACATAGGAATTGGGTCCCCCAAAACTTATATGCTGAAGTCCTAGCTTCCAGACCTCAGAATATGACCTTATTTGGGAACAGGGTCATCACTACAGATTTAATTAGCTAAGATGAGGTCACATTGGGGGAGGGCGGGCCCCGGCCCTATGACTGCTGTCCATATAAAAGGGGAAATGTAGACCCTGGTCTTTGGAGAGAAGGCCATGTTCAGGCTCCTGTGCTCTACCATGGCCCTGGGGCTACCGGAAGCTCAGAGCGAGGCTGGGCCAAAGCCCCTACCTGCGCCCGCACCCCAGTGCCCTAAGAGGCATCTCAGCCCTGCAATACACACCTTGATCTTGAGCTTCTGACCTCCCCAGAGTGAGACTGCGAATTCCTATTGTTCTGCGCCACCCAGCTCATGGCGCCTGTTACAGCAGCCCCAGCAACGCACACACCACACGGAGTTAGCAAGATCTCTAACCCACAGCCCCACCCACGATCACTGCTCACTGGCGCGGTGCTTCTTCCCTCTGCTACAACCCAACTCCACATTTCAGTGCACGAAGCCTTTCAGAGTGACCTGACCAAAGCATCCAGACTCGCCTCAGGGCTTGCCCAGGTTCCCTGCATCTATGGAGGCCAACTTCTGCCAAGGTACCTTCCTTATTCTTGACCACATCTTAAGGCCATTGAGCCCACTGTCTCTGCTGCTCGGAATGTACCTTCCTTCAAATCCTTTCTGAACACTCCTACACACCCTTCAATGCCCCAAAAAGACTTCCTCAGGGAGGCCTTCTCAACGCTCCTCACTCCACAGAGTGCACTGTGCTTCCATAGCCCTGGTCAGCAGCGCAGGCTGTCAGTTGCTCAGGGTCTGCCTGTGCGTAGTTCTGCTCTGGTCAACAGGCATCAAACTTCAAAAGTCAGGCACCTTGGCTCATGGCTGCCCAGCACAGGCCCAACTAGAGTGCATGCAGGGTGGAGTGGGGAGGTTTATTTGAGAAATGACATGATAAAGCATAAGAGGATCCTGAGGTTTACTGCTGGAGATGCTCATTCCCCACGCGCTAAGTGCACCTGGAGTGTGCACCCACCATGGCCTATCTGCAGCCTTCCCAGCCGCAGCCACCTGCTCTCCTCAGGGGCTTCGTGTTTCCACCCTGCCTCAAGCTCAGCCCAGTGGCTTTGACACGGAAAGCAAGGAAGATGCTCTATTTTCTTTTCTTTTTCTTTCTTTCTTTTTTTTTTTTTTTTGGTGGAACCGGGGATTGAACTCAGGCCCTTGCGCTTGCCAGGGAAGCGCTTATTCCACTGAACCATTTCCCCAGCCTCGACACTGTATTTTCTGAGGACATTGTCTTCTATCTGATAGGTTTGGGCACTAGTATGAATTGCTAAATCATTATGGTGCTCATCTAACATGGTGGAAGCCCTTAAAACAACAGCTCATCTTCCCAGAGACCACCTCCTCCTCGTTCTCCAACTCAGCCCAGGCTGCAGTTTCCTCTCACCCTTCCCGCCACCTCAGGGAAGGCCGCAGTCAGCTCCTCAGGTCTATCTAAACATGTCCCTCAAGCCCCACCCCTGGCAACAGGCCATAGAAGCCTCAGCCTCCCTTTGTTCCCATCCAGAGAATTCCTCATCTTCCCAAATTCTCTCCACGTCCTCCAAGATAATGAAACCTCTTCCCCTTGATAATAAAGCCCCTTCCCTTTTCCTTCTGCCTGTTTCTCTGCTGCGACACCATCAAAAACCTATTGCTATCCACCACCCACCCACCCCAACTAACATAAAAACCCTCTACCAAGACAGTCAGGAGCCCAGCCTGGTGCCTGGGTACTCCACAAATGCCACATGGGGCTGGGGAGCTAGCTCAGAGGCAAACATGCCTGCCTGGCAAGCGCAAAGTCCCAAGTTCGATCCTTGGTAGAGCAAATAATTAAGTAGGCCACAGGAACAGGAAAACTCATACCTGCACACCCTACATTGCCACCCTCCTACCCACTCATGCCCAGGCAGATGCCCCTTGTAGGCTTAACCTCTGCATCCCTCTTCAGAGAACCCAAGCCCCCTGATGCTAACTAAGGACAAGGTGCCCGGACACCCATCTGGTCTCCTGAGTCCAGGGCAGATAGAGTCAGCAGCCCCCCTGAGCAGCGAAGGGACAGAAGTTGAGGTTCCTTGTGTGTTCTCAACTCTCCAGCCATGGCCAGAGGGCATGCCAGCCCGCAGTTCCCAGTGGCTAATGCATTCCCACCCTAGCTCCCACTGTCCCCTTGGAGGGTGAAGCAAAACAGATGGTCCCTTTCCAGTGCCCCTTGGGCACCAGGCAGAAGTAGGACACTGATGCTTCCAGATTCCCTGGAGGTCTCCCCATCCACACCCCAGCAGGAGGCTAACAGGTCTGGAGTAGCCTAGCTTGGAGGCCCTGCCAGCCATGCCACACTCAGAGCAGGTCCCAGCTTCGCAGCATCCTGCCATAGGGACCTATTTTCCCGCCCAGGGAGGGAGGAAGCCAAGCACAAAGAACCAGCTCCTGTGCACATCCAATTCCAGCATTCAGTTATCACAGCAAAGCCTGTGGCTAAACACCTGGGCTCCACACCATGGCCTCAGGAGGTCCTCACCCCAGCCAGAACACACATGTGTAAAGGGAACCCACCCAAGCTCCTCACTTTCCAAGAAGCAGGAGGGAGACATCTATTGGAACTCACAGTCCACAAGTTCCCCAGAGCCACCGCTCAAAGCTGCAGGGTTCGGGGTGATCTTCATGCAAAATGCCTGACCTCCATGGCAACCTGATGTAACAAAGAGTCCACTGGACGAGGATCCAACTCCCACCCCAAGTACCATCTCGACGGGCTCCAGTCTTTTTCCTCTCTGCTCTCAGTTTCCACACCCGTCCACACCTTTTTGCTTGGCCAGGACTCTGGATCAGGGGTTCGTCTGAGCTGCAGTCCCCTGATCCCTAACTCATTTGCAGCAACCTGCGGCAGTCTCTCCACGTGGGTCCTTGCTCCAAAGACCTGCTGGTATACCGGACGGCGGAGCAAATGTCTAGCCACCCAAGGAGCAAGTGACGGGGCCGCTCCTCTGCAGAGGGGCAGAGGCGGTGGTCTCCAATGGCCAGGCCTCCAGGCTGCGGCCCCGAGCTGCCAGCAGGGGGAGGGCTCCTTCACAAAGCAGGGCACCCTGAGCACTTGGGGTTCCCATCCCCGTGCAGGCGAAGGCACCTACCGTGCGGCTTCAGGTGGCACCTGGAGCGGACGCACCGAGGATGGGGTACCTTGGTCCCAGCAACCAGTTAGGACTCAAAGCTCCTGGGGGTCGGAATTCCGCAGGGACCGCGCAGGGGCCGGAGCCCGTGATCGCACATGCGCAGGTCGGCGACCCCGCCCCCGCGCCCCCTCCCCACTCCCCTTCCCGTTTCCCCCCCTCCCCCCCAGAGCCACTGACCATAGTGACCGAAGCTGGTGGGGCCGCGTCCCACCCCAGCGCGGAGCGATCCGGTGCCAGAAGGTACCACGACAGGCACTGGTCAGCTCCACAGTTGGGTCGGGCTGCGTGGGCCTCGAGGGCGTGGGTTGTGCGGAGAATACACCCGACCGCTCTGCAAACCAAAGGCTAGACCTCCACTGTGTCCCAGCAAGACACACGCCCCGCGATTGACCTGGGCAGCAAGCAATCAGAGACCGGGCCGTACAACGTCACAGAAAGTGGGTGGGACTTCAAGTGCTTTCAGCCTATGTTTTAGGAGATATTTGACAGGGTGCCGCCCCTTTTTAAAGACACAGAAAACTTTAAACTAGCCAAGGGGTTAACCCAACCCAAAAAGAAGAGCCCTGCTTTGTGAAGGCTGAAGGGCTTTTAACTAAAACTACAAATTGAAGTCTTCTGGAAGATTAGCTGGCCCTCATTAATTAACAGTCAAAGTCACCTAAGTATAGTTTGCTCAAGATCAGAGGACAGGCACTCAGGAAACGCGAGTCCAGTAACATTGTTACTTGCCTGCAGCTAAATAACCTCTACGAACTTGTGAATCAGTAGGTTGCCACGCACCCAATTCATGTTTGTTGACTGAATAAATTTTCGGGATGGTTGACTGTATGGCTCTGGAATTGTAGGTCTGTGTAGGAGGCGCACACCGTGAGTAGGTGTAGGTGACTCACCCGCGTACAAGCTCATTATTACTGGACATCAAATAAGGAGCAGCCAGCTATCATTGCAGCGCTCATCTGCAGACCTGGGGGGTGGGGGATGACTGTGGGTGAGTGTGAGAGGAGATCCTCTGGGACATCGCACGCACCCGTTTCCTAAGCACAGGCACCACGTGCACGGGTCTACCGTGGAATTTTTACATTGTGATCTTTTCCTAGGCTAGCAGTGTTCCGTCCAGGACTCTGCAGATGCTGGCCCATGGCTCCCAGTGAGCTTTGCAATCAGGAAACAACTGATATTCTCCTGCGCGTTCGGTAGTTAGGTGTGTTAAACTCTCTTTCACCCTACGATATTTCCAATTCATGATATTTACTGCATGTAACTCCATCGAGGGTTGAGGAGCAAGCGTACTGATACTTATTGGTCTAGCAGCCCCTTCCCCATCCCTCCAGGTATCATATCCTGCGTGGTCAGTGTGGTGTCACAGGAGGTACAGAGGCAGGAGGAACAGGATAACCATTTGCACTGTGCAGTTATACACAACACTACCAGACACTGCCCTAGACTTTAGGTTTCTGTTATCTGACACCTACTTATGCACAGTGAGCTCCACACTGGCATGCGGAAGGACCCTGCAGCTGGAGACCACAAGGAGTCAGGGCCCCTGGCTCTGGGAGCTACCAAACACTGCTGTGTGTCCTCAGGTAACTCCCAGGTCCTCTCTTAGCTTTTGTCTCTCATTCAATGACAGGGCTGGACAATTTAAGTGATTTTTAAAAGAACACATTTAGCCATGATGTCTTTAAAGAAAAAGGCCCCAAATCACAGTATGTATATCAGGGACTCATTCCTCAGTGAAAAAATGAAGCAGCTTTCCTCAGCGCAGCAGCTCAGGAGCGGAGAAATGCTCTCTTCCTCTTGGAAGTGCACAGGCTTCTTCCTCAATTCTAGAAAGGTGATTGGAAAAGAAATGTGTTCCAAGTTTCTAGTTCCAGTCAGCTGAGAAGCTGGGTTGGGCTGACCTGTGAGCTGCACTTCAGGGGCTGCTCTGGACAGGGCTATCGGATTCTGTCTAGAAGGACATGGCCCTGCTTCCTGTGGCCCTTTTCCCTGGGGTCCAGGTGTCCTGGTGGGAGCTGGAAGGTGGCAGGTGGGGCTTCACAAGGCCTGGGAGAGTGAGGCTGCCAGGAAGGCGCTGGGCACACAGGGGTGGCTGCCTGCAAGACTGTGACTCATGGGGCTGGCCTTCCACGTTGCTGCTCACCTTTCTCCTCCTCCTCGTTCTCTTCCTCGTCCTCCTCCTCCTCCTGGTTCTCCTCCTCCTCCTCTTCCTCCTCCTCCTCCTCCTCCTCCTTTTCCTCCTCGTCTTTCTCATTTCCCACTTCCTCCATACATACAGGAGCTTAGATGGCTTTGAGAGTATAGAACCTTCCTGGTGCTTATCCACTTCAGAGCACCCACCGACCACAGCCTGGCTTTTCCTCCAAGCAGCTTTCCTAGATTCCAGCTGGCCATGAATTCCTCTGAGTTTCCACACCACAGAAATTCATATCCACCCATGGTGCTGGTAATGATGGGGCCCAAGACCTGAAGGCTTCAGTGGTCAGGTGTGGCTTTGCACGTGGCAAGAGGGAACTCCAAGATGAGTCATATCTGGTACCCAAAAGAGGGTCATCAACCTCCCCTAGATCAAGAAAATGCTGCCGGCAGTGGAGGACCAGGCCCTGTCAGAGCTTCCAGCAGCTCCTGCGAGGGCCATGTTCTCTTTCAACTGTGAGTGGTGGAGTGTCCCCCTTGATGGAGTTTCCTCTGCCGGGAAGATCACAGGACAACAGAGCTAGAGTGGGGCCCTTGACTGCCTCCCTGGCACACCTGAGATCAAGGAAAGATCTTTCTAGTTTAAGCAATGAAGGGCTTGAAGTTGAGGCTGAACTGGCTCAAAAGGAGATCTTTCTGGAACTAGGCAGGGTGGAAGTGGGGGGTTAGAGACAGGTGACTCCTCTGTCACCTGCTGGGCACTCAGAGGAGAGGTCCGTACTGTCACCAGATGGGCATAAACCCTTTTGTCCTCGTTTCCAGATAGGGAACAGGGCTGGACACTGAGTGCGACACAAGTGCCACTCTCCCTGCTCAGACACACAGATCAACATCTAATTGCAAACCGTAGCAGCTCACTCAGTGCCTCTTTTTCTGCCCTGCAAAAGGGGCCCAGGATATGGCCCAACAGAGGGTGAAGATGGGGTCAGAACCCCCCAAACCACTGAGGTTTAAATATCCAGCTGCTTGTGGACATGGGGCGGAGAGTGAGGGTCCATCTGCGGGAGAAGCAAAAGGGAAGGGGGATTTCTGTGTCCTGGAGAGGAGCCTGGAGAGCTGAGGCACACAAGCCCTGGGTTCCATAGGCAAGGCATGAGCTCTGGAGGCGGAATGGGCATCAAGGCAGTTAGCACCTCACCAGGCTGCACTTTGGGTTTAACCATTGTCTGCAGCTAAAGAAAGATGATGGATGGGCCACTGGCGGGCTGTCTCGGGCTGGCTGCCTCGGGCCCACATGCCTTGGGTCCCAGGCTGCGCAGGAAACAGCAAGGCATTGGGTGTGCTGTCCAGATAGCCAGGGCCAGCAGGAGGTGCTGACCTGGTACCATCGGGCTTCTCTGTGGTGGAATGAGCCTGACTCGTGAAGGCATGTGGGGTGCATCTTAGCCCTTGCGCATCTAGGAGACATTCCCCCTTCACATGCCAAGCTCTGGAAGGTGGGCGGGACCCAGTGACGGCTTCTAACCCACATGGGACAGCTGTCACCCAGGTCCATGTCTCCACTGCCTGCCTTGGTAACTTGCTATGCACACTGCACCCTAAGTGCTCTTATCTTTAACAGGAAGCCTGGAAGCACTTCACGGTAATCACTAGGGCCACCTGGGCCAGGAGGGTGGCCCACGCGGCCTGCCTAGATCACACACTTCATTAGCATCTGATTTCCATGTGAAGTGACACCCCAGAGTTCTAACAGTTCATGTTCCCTGTAGTTGTGGTCAGGAAGGATGGAATCAGGAGAAAAGTTGGGCAGTGCCCTTTCTGGGCTACCCTGGACCTCCTGCCCCAACCTGAGTCCATGGGCTGAGGCTGAAGTCTGGGCTGAGCTCTCTCTTCTTCCTCTTCCTCTTCTCTTTTTTCTAGAACTGGGGATTGAACTCTAGCCCTTGTGCTTGCCAGGGAAGCACTTATTCTACTGAGCCATCTCCCCGGCCCCTGGGCTCTCACTTCTTGCTTGGGAGTTGCGTGCAGCT
This sequence comes from Octodon degus, assembly GCF_000260255.1. NCBI lineage: Eukaryota > Metazoa > Chordata > Mammalia > Rodentia > Octodontidae > Octodon > Octodon degus. The sequence continues at coordinate 4,726,149 of NW_004524646.1, forward strand.
GTTGCTACTGATGCCCAGCCTTGGTTTCCTAATTGGCCCTGTGAGCCTCAACAGGGAAAGGACCCTATCTTACGGGTCTCCCCTCCCCTCCCAGGGGCATGCGCTTCACTGGCAGGGCAGCCATCGTGATGGGTGTCACTTCCAATCCTGGGTCACTGAGTGCTGGTGGCTCTGTTCTGCTCAGCTTCTCTGGCACTGTCGCTGACCATGAAGTGAGCAGACGCCTAGACAGGAGTTGAGACAGACCTCCAGGGAGGACAGACCTGAGACCCCAGGTGGTGCTGCCCGTGGAGCCCTGCAGCTGCTCACAGGGGAGTGTGAGCTGGAGGCTTACTGTCCCCCAGCCAAGCCTTCAAGTTGTCTGAGCTGAGGCCTGACTGCTGAAGATCGTCCTGCTCACCCCTGGCCACGTCATGGTGCGGCCCCGGGTCACTAACACAGCCTCCCTTGCTGTTGGCCTCAGTTTACCCATCTGTGCATGGGGTTCACGAGCCACATCTCCTGTGATTGTGCAGTTGCTTCCCCAAGCTCCCACCGAGGCAGCATGGCCGTGCGACAGCACCCTCTTGCCACTGCTCTCCTTAACCAAGTTTGTGTCTTAACACTGCAAACTCTGGCGAGTGTGGTGCAGGAAAAGGACAGGTGCCGGGGTGCAGACAGCGAGGCCCCGGCTCCTCTGGGGAAGGGCAGGCCTGGCAGAGATGTGGAGACTGAGCCAGGGTAGCAGAATGAGTCTCGGAGGTCTCATCTGCCCACTCCTATCTCTACCTGGGGAGTCTTGTCCTAGAGCCCCGTCACTTCCCATGTAGCATTTCTCTCAGTTTGAGACTGCTGTATGCACCTTTTCCTATTAGGTATCAGGCCCAAGAGGGTGAGGGTAGGTCCCCCAGCACCTGCGTGTCTAGCTCAGCACCTGACACCTAGGAGATGCTCATGAAAATGTACTAATGAACGAGTAGAAAAGCAAAGGCTAACGGATAAAGGGCTAGGGCCTGAGAAGGGTAGGCCTCACTAGAGCACAGAGAGGAAGCCGGCCTTGGGTCAGGTTAGAGAGGTGGCCAGGGCCAGATGACACAAGCACTGGGAAGGGGTGCTACTTAAGGCAATGGGGAGCCATGGGAGGGGCGAGAGGGAGGATGGACATGACCTCTTGTGAGATGTGTCTGGCTGGCTGCTGTGACAGCGGATTGAGAGATCAAGGGTGGGAGCCGAAGTTCAAGTAGGAGGCTACAGTTGGGGGCTGATCAGAGAGGATGAGGGTGGGGCGCAGAGATGGGGGGGTACAAACTGTGCTTCGTGGCCAGCTGTATGGGAGAGGACCCAGGGTGACACACAGTCCCGCCTGACCATCAGGGAGAGCTGGGGCAGCAGGAGGGGCACAGCCCCCACCCTGAGTGGAGCCTGATGCCACCCCCCAAGGGGGAGCGAGGTCCCCACGTATCTAAGGCACACAGGATTCTGTGAGCCCTAGAAACTCTCCCGGGCCTGGGGAGTGAGGCTGGGGACGCTGTCTGGGGCAGCAGGGAGGCGGTGAGCCCTCTTCCAGAGCAGCTGTGTTTGAAGATAAGGGGTGAGGTGTGAGGTGGGGCATGGGTTGGGCTCCTCCGCCAAGGTGGGGGTGGGGGGACTCAAGTGGGGACACACAGAATGCTTCCTGGATCTCCTGCTTCATCAGTGACTTCTGCAGGGAAAAAGCATGATTTCTGCACTGGAAACAAGAGCTATAACACAGAGCGCAAGTTCACTTAAATGATGTTTTCCGATGAGACACAAGAGTGCAGAAATTGTGGGCTTCCTTTCAGGCCCCTGAAGGTCAAATTCACTCTCGTCCACCATTAGGATGTTTGGGGAAAGTCTGAGACACTTTTTTTTTTTTTTTTTAAATTTATTTATTTATTTATTTATTTATGTATGTATGTGTGTGTGTGTGTGTGTGTGTGTGTGGCCAGCTCAGCCCACCAGGGGGCGGGGCTGGCTGGCATGTGGTGCTGGGGGATTGAACCGTGGTCCCTGTGCTTTAGCTAGGCTTGTTCTAAGTAGGCGCTTTAGACCACTGAGCCATCTCACCAGCCCCAAAATGGCAGAAGTGATTTTTTTTTTTTTTTTTTTTTTTGCGCCAAATGCTTTCAAGGCATGACTGGCTGTCTTGTGTTGTGGGGATCGAACCACAGCAACCTGAGCCTGACTGCTTTGTTGAAGCAGCCACTTAAAGAACTGAGCTAAGGGGCAGGCCCCCGTCTGAGACACTTTGGTGGGAACAACATCTCAGACAACGGCAGCTAGCGTTGAGCTCTGCCACGTTTTGCTCAATGCTACGGTAAGCAGATGTCTGTACCTCTCTGAGCCAGGGCATCAGCTTCAGCTGCTCTTGGGAGACCTCGCCTCTGCAGGCAGACTTTGACCACTTGCTCCTCTCAGACTGGCTGTTTGACCCTCAGCGCTTTACCATTAGCTGTAGGAGAGTTGAAAAGGGTTCATCTTCCAAGTGGCAATGTCTCACTGATTTCTTAGGTGAGATCACGGGGAACAAGAAAAGTAAAACTGACAAATGCAGGACTAAACAACCCAAGGGAGGACCCTGTAGTGCAGGACATGATTGCAAAATTCACATCGCGTCATGGTCTAAACTCAACTTGTTGAAAACTCTAAGTGATACACTATACTACTCTACGCGGGGGTGGGGTGATGAGCGTGTTGTCCCAGCCCACCTGCCAATTCTGTTTTGCTTTTTTTGCTACCCTGTTGCTGCCATTGAGACAGTCTCTCCCTAAGTTGCCCAGCCTGGCCTGGAGCTTATGATCCTCCTGCCTTGGGCCCTACCAAGGCAGGGGACAGATATCTCAATACCTTCCTTTGAGTTAGATCTTCCCAGATGTATTCCCAGAGTTTCAGATAATCTACCCAGGCCTTTTGCATGACCTTAAGACAGAAACTTAGTTGTCTGCACACACACACACACACACACACACACACACACACACTCACAACCACTCTCCTGGGAATTGCCCCTCTTGTCCCAGCCAACCCAGTTCTATGATTTAAGGACCAGTGGGTCTCAGAATGAGGCCTGCCAGCTCCCAGGAGCAGGCAGCACCCTAGGCCTGGGTCTGGAGGTCCCCGTACCCTTGTTCCTTGGCAGCAGCCCTGGGGACTGGTGACAGCACTGCTGTCATTTGTGATTTGCAACACTGCATAGCTGGGACAGAGGGAGTTGCTCTTACCCCAGTGATTCCCTGGACAACACGAGGACACACGGCTGGCACAGTAGGGCTCGTCTCCAGGGCTGCTGAGGCAGCACTTGTTCTGGGAGGTGGTGCAGCCGGGTGTGCACCCCACTTGTGCATCGGGCTTGGACGACCTAAAGCTCAGGTGTCGGCCAAGATTCCTCTGCATCCCCTACCAGATGGCCCTCACTTTTGGCTCCTCTACTTGCCTTAAAATTTTCTCTTAGAGATTTGCTCCTTTGCTTAAGACTCTTATGCAATCATTCATTCATTCATCCATCATTTGTTCAGAGGCTGTAATGATTTGCTCACCCAGCACACATTTACTGAAAGCTTATGCTGTGCTAGGCTGCACCCTGGGTGCTGTGATATGTGGTTAAGATAAACCTTTGAGAATTCAAGCTGGGGTGATAAAAGTGATGACTGTACCAGACAGGTGCTCTGAAGGCAGAGCTGGTGACACTAGTGCACCTGGCCTGCCATCCTCAAAGGTCCCTTCCTGCTAGAGGGTGACACCTGGCTTGGCTCAGAGCAGTGCAGTCAGGCTAAGGGGTCTTAGGGGTCGCCTTGTGTCTTGTGAGAACTCAGCTCCTGCCTCCCTTCTTCCCGCCCACTTCCTCTACCAGGGAGCTTCCACCCAGGCCTGAACGTGAGCTGTGCCTCACCCAGTGCACGTTACCCTTTCCTCACTGAGGTCCACAACAGGGCCAGTGTCCCACTTGGGGCCCCTGTACTTGAGTTCAAGTCCCATCCCAATCTCTCAGCTGGCTGTGTGGCCTGGTCAAGCCACACAGTCACATTGGCTGTGGCTTCCTCCAGTAAACAGAAGCTAGGAAACCAGTGTTTCCTGGCACTTGGCTATGGGGCAAGGCAGCGAGTGGCAGTCCCCTGGCAGCCCAGCAGGAGCCCCATTCATTCCCTCACTTGCTGCCAGTGGGACCCCAGGGACAGGTGGGATGCAGCCCTGGCTCCCCAGTGAGCAGGTGACAACCTGGGGCTTCCCAGCCCTCTGCTGCCACCTCCTTCAGCCCAGGCAGCCCTGCTGATCCCACCATGGGTGCTACACTTGCCTCTTTACTACCTTAGGCTGTTCCCCACCCCCCTCAGGCAGTGACAAGAACAGGAGGGGAAGCAGATAGGGAAGCCAATCGGTCATGATGACTTGGCCTGTAAGGTAGCTGTTAGGACAGGCTAGAGCACTTTGAAGGCTGGCTGCTGGGAAAGGGAGTCTTGGGGGACACTGCTTGGCTCCTTGGCCCCTTCCTGACAGGCCTGGGCTCCCTTCTCAGGCTCCTGTCCCTGAGGCTGTCCCCTGCCCAGCACACCCTGGGTTTTGTGAGCAGTGAGATCATCCTCATGGTCTCCATCTTGTCCAATATAAAGGCCTGGGGAGGAAACGTGTCTCACTTGCCAGTGTTTCAGGCCCTGGATGTTGCCTCCCAGGGAACAAAACACCACCAGACCTTGGCCTTCCTAGGTGTACCGGAAGCAGAGGACATGGTGGCCAAGTCCTTGGATCCTCATGTGATCCCTGCGAGTGGCTGTTAGCCTCTTCTCCGTGCTTCCTCTGAGAAGTCCACTGTCATGGTGCCCGACCCCTTCTCTGAGGGTCATGCATTTCTTAAGCCTTTATCTCTCCCCACATACAGCTTTTTACCTCACCCAATGCTGAGCACACGTGGGTGACCCTGTCGATGCTGGCTGAGTGATGACATGTTTACCCGGAGGCCTACTATGACAGATGTAGGGGACCCTGGGGACTCCCTGACATAGTCGTCATTTCTTTTCTTAGAAAGAAAGACTGTGTGGGTCAGGGCCCAGGGCAAGCTCAGACTGCGGTGCGGCTGGAAGGAGCCCGAGGCAGCAAGCCCATCTCACCTGAATCAGGTCCAGCTTGGAGAAGAGGCTCATGCTTGTGGGATTGCCACGGGCCGGTGGGCAGCACTGCTGGGCCATGTTATTGATGGCCCCTTGCATGTAGCTGAGCAGTTGGCCCTACAGGAAGGCAAAGGCTCAGGCCCCTCCCAGCAGCCCCTGAGCCCTGTCCCCAGCTCACCCAGGCCAGAGAGGTGTCCCAGGGCCTGGCCAGGAGCCTTGGTCCTACCCAGTCTGTATCCTGCTCCCAGAGCTGGGAAGAGTCCTGGGCACCCTCCCCAGCTAAAAGAGAGTCCCGGTGAATACATCTCAGAGGGTCCTCTTGGGTGGGGGCATCTGTAGGCCTCCTCCAAGTAGGATGGGCAGGCCCAGGGCACCCCTTCCAGGCAGCACTGGAGCCTTATACTTTATCAGGCCTCCAAGGTCTTGGCCTGAGAGCCAGCTGTGGTAGCCTTGGCTCTCCGCTTAGGAAGAAAGATGCAGAGGGACCAGATCCCCTGGAAGCCCCTTGGCTGGAGACCAGCAGCCCCCACCCTCCTGTATCCCACTGGGCTGGGTTAATCTGAGCCCAGGGAGGTCCTGAAGTCACTCAGTGACTGTGTCCTGCCTAGAGGAGGGTGCTCAGCCTAGCCCCAAGCCCTGGGCCTTTATCTCCAGAGTCCCCAGCAGTCTCCAAGATCAGAAGGGCATGGGTGAGGTAGCCGGGGCTCCAGGATAACCAGACCCCTTCTGTGGCCAGCTGGGGCAGTGCAAAAATGGAATCTGGAAATCCTGGCCTTGATGGGGGCACTGGCCCTGTGCTCTGCAAAGCCAGGTAGTGATCAAAGAGATGCCAGAGTCCCCAAAGACGTGCCTGCCACTTGCCTGGGGCCCTGGCATCTTTTCATTAGTAAGCAGACACACTGTATAGTGTTTGACTGAGCACCACCACGCTGTTGACCTTGGGACCAGCCGGCAGGCTCAGTTCTGGGTCTCAGCGGGGCTTGGTCCTTCACGTCTGAGGCTTCCATTTTCTCTTCCAGGAAGGAGTACCAGCTCTGGCTTAGAGAAGCCTTGTGACAGCAAATGGCCGTGAGAGGCATGGGCACACGTCTGTGACCACGTGTGTGTGTGTGTGTGTGTGTGTGTGTGCGCATCTGTGTGCTATCCATCTTGTATCCCCGTGTGTGCTCTGTGTGCTCTGTGTGTGTGTGTGTGTGTGTGTGTGTGTGTGTGAAGGTGATGCTACTAAAGGAGGCCACAGCTCCCAGACACCCCGTACCTGACTCACATTGTTGCCTCCAACGTGGCAATGTGCGTCAATGCCCAGGCTGTTCTGGTGCGCCACGCCGCGCTCTATCTGCCGCCACTGCTCCTGATGTTTGTGGTGACATTTCTTCTGCAGCTGACACAGTCGCATCTTGAGGCTCTGCAGCAAGTACATTAGGCCATCCCGGGGTACCCACCTGTCTGCAGGGGCTCCCAGAGTGGGGGGTGGCTGCAGGCCTGAGAGGAATTTTCGATGGGGTCTTCCCAGGTGAGCCAGAAAGACACCCAGCAGCAGAGGCAAACACAGCCTCAGGACTGTGGGGGACACAAGAGCAGGGTTGTGGGGACACCTTGGACTGCAAACTAGGAGGATGAGGGACAAATACAAGTGGCCTCCCTTCCTCAAGTTTTCTTTTCCTTATTGTAAAACTGGGAAGAATAGTAAGGCTGAGTCTCAGGTGTGGAATTAAAGAGACACCCCCAGCAGTTAAGCTAAGTAAAATTTCTCGCGATGTTCTTAAATCATTGACGTTCATGGGGTGGGGGACTTCCGGAGGACATCAGAGCTCTCAGGAAGGGCAGGGTCCTGTTCACCACTGGCATGGTCGCCACACTCACTTCCCCTTCGCCTGAGCCTTGCCTGCAAATACTGGAGATTCAAAGGCCACAGAGCTCCTAAACTGCTTCTCACAGGAACCACCCAAGAGTGGATCCGGTTCTCTCCCAAAGGGCAAAAGAGGCCATATGGGGTAGTTTTGCATCCTTGACACTAGGGGACAGCAACTCTCCAAATATCATGCCACTGCCCTGGTGCCAGGGACAGCAGAGTTCAGGATTCAGGGCTATGCCTGTGGGTGCCGTCCCTTCCCCTGGAACGTGCACCACACAAAAGTTCAATGCATTGTGGGATTTCTGAACCTTTTTGTGTTTAGCAGTTGCCGCGGTTTAACCTAATGTTTTGCCCATGCTAGTCAAGTTCCCTACCACAGAGCCAGGCCTCCAGCCTTTTTTATCTTATGGTGAGACAGGATCTCTGCATTGCCCATACTAGCCCAACTTGGGATCTTTCTGTCTCAGCCTCCTGAGAAGCTGGGACTTCAGGTGTGTGCCACATGCCTACCAGTGAGACATCTGTTTGGTGTCTCACAAGAACCCTAACAGCTAGGATGTGTTGTGCCTATTTGACAGATGAGGAAACTGAGGCTCAGAGAAGCTGCAGATGCCTCTCACAGCTCATCAGCAGTCAAGCAGGGACCAAACCCCCAGTCTTTCTGAATCCACAACTCAGCTTTCCCACTGTGTGCAAAGAAAGGCAGTGAAGGAGAGGGTACACAGGATGGGGTCGAGAGGGGCCTTTCGCTCAGACTCCCCTGCTGCAGGCAAGTGGCACTGGGTCCCCAGCACTCTGAGCCAGGGGATGGGTCGAAGCTGCAAGTGGCTCTCACCGGCACGAGAGCCCTGTGGCTGTCCTCTAGGGACTCCAGCGCTGCGTGCATGGTCCTGCTCATCTGGGAGAAGGCGTCCAGGTACTGCTGGACGTCCTGGCTGGCGGCGAGGAGCTTCCCGTAGCGCTGCACCAGGGCCTCCAGCTGGGCCGCCTTGGGCTTCTCCACATCGCTGCAGCCTGTGGGGACGGGGCTTCATGGGCGATGCCGCGGCTGGGAATTCCTGCTGGAGCCCTGGGTTGAGGGGGCTCCTGCCCATGAACTCCGGGACAGCGCCTGGTGCCTCCTCCCACCGCAGGAGAAATGGGGACGTGGAAAAGTCCCCAGGGGGTAACTAAGAACCCAGATTCTGGATCTAGGCTGCAGGTGGAAGGCAGGAGATGCCTAAGGGTAGTGGCAGGCTCCAACCCCCAGGGAGAAGGGCGAAGCTGGTAACTCATTTTGGATGAGGCAAATAGGGCTGAACTGCTGAGTCAGGAAGGCCCCAAACCGGAGGCCGCAGCAGCTCTGGGTGCTGGGTCGCGTCAAGCCCCACCCTTGGCCTGGGGGCCCTAGCATTCCCTCAGCTAGGCTTTCGGGGCCACCCCAGCAGCCCTGCCAGCTCCAGCGCATGCGCCCACTCCGCCATGCGGGCCAGCCAGGGCGCTCTTCCCTTTCCTGCAAAGCTCCGTGCTCTGCCAACCTCGCTTGAGCCCCCAAGAAGTCGCCCGCTCTCTGAAGCCTCTGCTGATCTCCAGAACACAGTTGAGGCTCCACAGCCCCTCGGCAGGCCCTAGAGCCTTCTTTATAGCACTGCGCCCCGTGGCTATGAGGTCAGATGGACCGGAAGCTGAGGCAGCCCCGTGGCCTCCTGGCTGGGCCTCAGACAAGTTCCTTAACTCTCTCCCAAGACCAGAAGCTTGGGAGGATACAAAAAGAAAAAATGGCTGAAGAGTCTAGCACAGAGTAAATATTTATTAAATGCTAATAATGATTTCTATTTTTTATAATGTTGAACTAATACTGATGACAAAATGTATTTTGTCTTCCCTTTTCTAGGAAGTAGGAAGCACTTTTATCAACCAACTTGGGCACAAATTATGACAAGACAAAACGAAACAAAACACTAAAACTCATTTCAGTTTTAGTGTTTATTTAATAATAACAAAACCAACCCTCAGACCACGGACAAGCAAAGCATACTTGTCGTCCTCCAGTACAGGTGGGAGCGTCCCAACAATGCCCCACCCCCAGTCTCCACAATGCTCTGAGGCTTGATCCCTCTCTGAAATGGTGTGGGGTTCAGAGAGAACCTCCATAGACCACAGGGACCTTAACTGCCTCCCCAAGACTCCCCATACCTAGCACAATGTCAGCGTGGTGTTGATCCTTTCCATACCACGTCATTTGGAAAATGGCAAGGAGAAAAAAAATCTGTGCAGAACAGGTATAATTTTGTTTTTCTCATACTTTCGATCTGAGGTTGGTTGAATCTACAGGCCCAGAACCCTTGGGGACAGGGGTGACAGCAACCCCTCGTGGGAAGTTTACTGGGTGCTGAATGCAGGGCATGACATTCCGTGCGTATAGGAAAAGGATTGGATCATGCAGCCCCCACAGCTACTGTGCTCATTTTATAAAGAAAGAAATCAAGACCCCAAGGACCCTTGGAGGTCACACGGTTGTCAGGGCGGGCAAGGTAGAGACCAGGCAGCTTGACTTGGGCACCTGTGTCCTTCTCAGCCCCAGTGCTCCCACCTCTGTGCATTCTCAGGTAGCAGATGAGCAACTCAGACTCAGGGATGCCACACTCTGTGTCCCAGCATGGAGGGGCCAGGCTTTCCGGGAAGCCACGGACCTTTGGGGATTCTCTCGAGGACCTTCATCAGATAGTCTACGAATGGCTTGTGCCTCTGCAGCTCTCTCTCCAGCTTCCTCTGCCTGTGGAGCCGAGACATGGAGAGAGCCTGGTATGGCTGCCCCTGTCCCCCGTGGCCCTGGCCTGGGCTACCCTCCAAGTACTCATGCTTAGGCCTGCACTGGGCTGGCCACTTGGTACCTATCAGATGGCCGCTGCCTAAGGAGCATCCAATCCTGTCTTCCTGGGGAGCAAGCCGAACCACATACAGGTCAGTGACTTCTGGTGGTCAGGCAGTGAAGGGGGAAATGGAGAGGAGGAGGACCAGGTCCTCTTGGTGCCAGAGTCTCCTGTATCCCTCCTGGAGGTGGGAGAGGTGATAGCCAAGGCCATCCAGCAGGTGGGCCACTCCAGCTTGTGACTGGAACTAGGTGTTTCCCTTGTCTGTGTGTGGGCTGTCAGCCTGCTCCCAAGGGCATGAGACCTTCCCACAGTTGGCGGGAACACACGTCAGTGCCCATCACATCGTGAGGCTCAGCCTCAGGTTGGCTCCACCCAGCCTCCGACTTGACTCAGGACAAGAATCTCCACACCGCCTCCTCTGGACCCAGTCAAGGTCAGAACTCAAGGGCAGAGGGAAGGGGGGGCTGTCCTGGCCTCGGCCTGCCCACACCCTCTGACTGTGCCAGCATGGCCTGGGTGAAATCACTGAGTGACTGCCCTGTGACACAGAGCAAGCTGTTGCATTCTTAATCTGTAAATCTGAACAGTGTAGATCTTTCTCATAAGTACTGTGGAGGCTTAGGGACTGCAGTAGCGCTGCCCTTCTTGGGACCCAAAGCCCCCTGAGATCTTGACAGGGCTGGACTTTGTTTCATAAAGCTTCTCAGGGACACATCCATTGCATTAACTTCACACTTGGGTAGGTGGCTACTAATTTAAGTCCCTTTTAAGTAAGTGGAGGACCCAGGGTCTCCACTTACAGCCAGGGCAGCAGACATGCAGACTGACTTCAGAGGCACCGTGCGGATGCGGCAGAGGGACAGCCATGCACAGCCCAAGCTGAGGCCAAAGGATGAGGGCCACACCTCAGTCTGTCCCCACAGCCACCCCATGGCCTGGATTTACTCCCAGGCATCCCACCCCCTCGTCTACTTTCTTGGCCTGGTGTCCCCTGGGGGAAGTTTTACTCTGTTCTAGTCACTTGGGGTAAAGGCCGGAGCAGGGGACAGCAGGCCTGGGACAGTTCATACTTGGCCTGCAGCTGGCAGAGCTGGTGCAAGAGCGTCTTCAGGTCCCTGTCCTTGTCATCGCGGTCATTCTGGCCAGCTCTTTGGTTTGTGTCCATGATCAACAGCCCCAGGCCGCATGGGAGGTGGGTGCACCATGCAGGAGGCGGTGGTCTGAACAGGACGAATGCAGAGGCAGCTTCCTCTCGGAATCCTCTCTGTAGCCCTCAGACGCCAAGGTGTGCCCCCACTTCACAGCAAAGAAAGCGGAGTCTCAGAGCAGCCATGACCATCTCCAGGTCCCAGGGCAGGCCTGAGTTTGGACTTAGGCTCACAGATTCCAAAACTTAGTGCTCTGAGATGCATCTTCACCTCCTCAGAAGTGCTACAGCCCCATCAGCCCTAAATTTTAGGTTCCAGGCACCAAGATCATGGTGTGCATGTGTGTGTGTGTGTGGGGTCCAACAGCTGCTAGCTTCTGGCAACATCTGGGAAGGAGCCATAGGGTCCTCACCCTCTGTCCATCCACCACCCACAGACCATGAGCTCTGAGCTCAGACAGGGCTTAGAGAGTTGGGCTGGAGATTTCCAAAGACAGTGAGCAAGTTCGTGGCCCAGCTTTCGGGGTGGTCTAGCTAGCGGGGACCCTTCATAGCCTTGCAACTCAGTTCCTGGGCCCCTGGACCATTGAGAGACCATCCCTGCTTGGCTGTCTGCTGGGCCAGCCCCAGAGTACAAGGAAGCAGAACAAGAACGTGAGGGCATGCTCAAGCTGGCTGACCTCAGCACCGGACAAGGTCCTGCACCCCAGGAGGAGGAACAGCCTCTGCTGTATCACCCACTGCTCCAAGCACAAGGCCACAGAGGGGCTGTGACATCACAATGCTTGCTTCTGTCCTCAGGATGTGTCCCTCATGCACACCATGCCAGGTCAGTGGCAACTGTGCACCAACAGGCACAAAGGACAGGAGGTGCACAGAGCAGAGCTGGGGCTGGCTGCTGGGGCTGGTGGAGGGAAGTGGTTTTAGGAGAATGCCTGCAGCATGAATCCAGGGAAGGGTTGGGTGGGGTGAGGATGTCAACCTGCCCTGTTGCTTCTGTGGCATTGCTTAGTGACTTTGCTCCCTGCGGAGACTTTCAGCGACCACGTCCAGCCTGGTGCAAGGGGAAGCAAGATCCAGAGCAGCCCAAGGCCCAGGAAGCTGTGCTGGGCTCCTTCTGCTCCAGGCCCGGCCTGGCCTAGCCCTATACCATCTTTGTCATGCAAAGAGGAAGACTCCCCTCCCAAATTTGGGGAGTCACCCAAGCAGATCCTGCAGCACTCCAGGGGCAGGTCTGGCCCAGGTCTTCTGAGATACGGCCTTCCTGGGAGGGAGACAGAGGCACAGCCTTAACTCCAGGCCTGCAAAGGGGTGGGGATGGGGATTGACAGGAGTAACATCCATCTTTCTGCCTCAGCCCAACTGCCTGCATTGTCTTAGGGGCCACCTTCATAAGGTGGGGATGGAAAGGCATTCTCTGATATGGGAGCCAGGTCAGAGCGAAGCCAGGGATGTCATCATCCCTCCTTCCCCAGGACCAGAACCTTTTCTGGGAAGAATCTTCACTCGGAACAGAGGCTTTCAGGGACTTGGCAGACATGGGTTCAAGTTATGCCACCGCAGGCTGTGTTAATTCCTTGCTCTGAACCTCAGGGATAGAACCATCTCCCTGTAGTATCTTTCCTGGTCTCCCTACTTCTCACCCAAGTTCCATGCCATTCTGATCACTTTATTAATGTTGGGATATACGTATATTTTATCAGCTTCCTGTTACTGCAACAAATGCCTGAGATAGTCAATTCATAAAGAGAAAAAGGTTTATTCTGGCTCACAATTTTGGGGGTGCCAGTCAGGTCAGGTGGACACACTAAAGCTGGCGGGAGATGGTATATGGAAGCAGGAGAGGTGGCAGAGCCACGCTGCTCATTTCATGGTTAGGATACGAAAGAGGAAAAGGAAGAGGCCGGGGTGTCACACTTCCCTTCCGAGGCACAACCCAAGGACAGGAAGGCTTTCCCTAGCTCTGTCTCCAGCAGCACCATGCTGAGGACCACACCTGTAACACATGGGCCTTTGGGAACACACCAGACTCAAGCTATGGCATTGATAGAGTCATAAATTCTGCCTAGAAGGACACTAAGCCCAGATACATGTCACCTGCACCTCTTTAGTCACAAGCTATCTGATCTTGGTGAGTTCCTTAATCTTGCTGAGCCTCAGGTTTTTTTCTCTGCAAAAATGGGGCTGACTCCTTATATCTGGAAAGTGCTTTCTGGTTGAGCCCCAGTGCTCTCTTGAACACTCTCCAGTCCATCCAGGAAAAGAGCTGGCCAGTTCCATGTGGCCCTGCAGTCCTGCCTTCACCCCGCTCACTGGAGCTGCCTGACTGTAGTCCACAAGAAGATGGCTCTGCACTTTCCAAAGCCGCCTGTGGGACCACCAGACCCTGGGTGGACATTCCGTCCTCTGAGCAGCGAGGGAGCAGCCCTCCCCCTGGGGAATAAGCTGCCTGGAAGTAGGGCTGAGAATCCCCAGCTGGAGCAGCTACTGCCAGCTCCCTGGGTGGCCCGGACTCTCCTTTCTATCATTTTTGTAGGGATCCTGAAGTTCCTAAAAATGCTGCTGGTGGTGGGAGAAGGCAGTGAAGGGGACTAAATAGGAGCTGTGCTTAGGACGGCATCATGTGCTCAGGAAGGCAAGGCAGGAGGGAAGAAAAGAGGTGGCTGGATTGGAGATGCCCTGTGTCTCAGCTACTCTTCTTTCATTGCTGAGACAAAATACCCAGTGCCCAAAATTAAAGAAGGAAAGGTTTGTTTAGCTCACGGTTTGTGGAGGTTTCAGTCCATAGCCAGCTGGTTCCAAGGCAGTGGGTGTGGCACAGGGGCACCAGTACGTGGAGGTGGAACACAGTGCAAGTAAGGAGAATAAAAAGGGAGGACAAAGAGAGCAAGCCTTTCTCACCCTTACATTATATACAGGCTGCCTGCCCCACTGTGGGTGTCACCCTCACGCCCGTAATCCAGCGCTGCACTGTGAATAAATCACAAATTCTAGAACCCATGACTGCACGAGGCTTTGAGGGAACAATGAGCCACAAACCATAACACCCTGCGATTTCCTCCGGAGTCCTTGTACTGGGACACCCTGATCAGTCACACTTATGAGTGTGTTCCCTATCATGGCAGCAGGGATTTTGTGCATGTCTAGTTGGAGGTTTTTTTTTTTTGTTTGTTTGTTTTTGTAGCGGAACTGGGGAACTCAGGCTGTTGCACTCTCCAGGCAAGCGCTTATTCTATTGAGCCATCTCCCCAACCCCTAATTGGAGTTCTAAGTGCGTCATTTATCTGTATGTCAAACTCTTTTCCCATATTTGGGAAGTTTGCTGCCATTATTTTTGTGAATAGGCTTTTTATGTCTGCACTATCACATGCTTTTTCATTGACTTTTATCAATCTTATGTTAGTCTTTACATCATCTAGCGGCTGTTGGATTGATTTTCATAGTCCTTTGCCATTTAAAGGAAATTTTTCTTTCTTTCTTTTTTTTTTTTTTGGAGAACTGGGTATTGAACTAAGAAATTTTTCTTTAAATGATTACTAACCTCAATCTTGTCTTCTGTATCTGATATTCTGCCATCACGGTGGCTTATTCTGCGATGTACACTTTCAGTGGAATTTTTAATCTCCTGGATACCTGCCTGAATCTGTTTCACGGATTCCATTTCTTTACTCTGTTAAGAATTCATGGTTTCCATCATTTCCTTAAGATCTTTTTAAAAAAATCTGTATCTGCTGTAGAGTCAGCAACCTCGTCTTTCATCATCGTCACCATCTCTGTACTTATCTGAGAAACTATTTCTGATTTGATCTTCTCTAGAGCTTCATACATCTCCTATGTCACTTCTGCTGTTACCACTTTGGTAAGGTGTGTGGCTTCAGAATTGTTCCAACTGATTGCTCCGTGGATTTGCCTTTGGTAAACTGGAAGTCTAGGGTTAAATCTTGCTTAAATATCTTCTCATTTTCTTTCAGATTTTTGTTTAACTATTTGCCAATTTACTTATGGTAGGTAGTATTATTTATTTATTTATTTATTTATTTGGTACAAGGTGTTCAGACTTGTAGCAATCCTTCTGCCTCAGCCTCCTCAGGGCTGGGTTTACAGGTGTGTGCCACTGTGCTTGGCTTCAGTGGCCAGCACTGTGCACCCAAGGTGTGGCATGGGGTACTAGGGATAAAACTCAGGACCTTGCATTTATTACAAGGATTTGGAATCCTTAGGAAATGACTGCCCAGAGATGTCTTCCAGGTATAGCTGCTGGCTTTTAGATTTTGAGTCTGTTGCCAGATCCTGCCTCTTCAATTTGTTAGGGATGAGAAGTTGCTGACTATTTGATCCTGCCCCTGGTTCTTCAGTATGGGCCTATAGTACTGTTAACAACCCTCAGTCAATCTCAATCTTGGTATACCAGGAAGAATAACTGATTAGAACAATTATATCACCTTGGTTAACATAGTACAATCAACAATAATAGCGTCAAACAGAGCCCAAAATGACATAATGTGGTAACTGTTCATTTTCCACCTTTAATCATAAGAATTATATTTATGGTTATATAACAAAGTCTAAAACGAGAAAAGCGTATATAGCAAATATGCCATAAATAAGGCAATTTTTCTCTTAGAAGAAAAAAAATTAAAACAGGATAGGATAAAAATAAAGAAGTAGTAGAAGAAGAAGAAATCAGAGGTAAGGCTGGAGGACAAAGGAAGACCATGCAAACCTTGGTAAACTGGTGAAGGCAAGAGGAAAAGAAGAAATATTACTTTTCTCTCATTGCTGGGACAAAATACCCGACACCCAAAGTTAAGAAAGGAAAGGTTTATCTAGCTCCCAGTTTGTGAAGGTTCCAGTCCATACTCAGCTGGCTTCAAGTCACAGTGGCATATGGCAGATGAGGGCGGTTCGTGGCAATGGAAAACAGTGAAACAGCAAGAGCAAAAGGGGGAAGGAGCGGCAACAACAGCTACAGAGAGTGAATCTGTCTCCCTTATGTTGCATTCAGGCCATCGACCCCAGACCAGATGAGGCACTGACACCCATAATCCCAGTAGCATTTACACCCATAATCCAAGCAGCATTCACATCCATAATCCCAGCACTGGATCATCCATTAATAGAAACTCTAGAAGTTTGTCCCATAACCGCATGAGGTTTTGTGGGGTCAACTAGACATAAACCATAACAGAAATAAAAACAATAACAACAAGCAGATGGGAACCAATGTTTACACTCATTAAAAAAAAAAGAACAGCAATATCAACAAAAAAACCCAAACAATCAAGGAAACCAAACAAATAAAAACAAAGACAAAAGGAAAAAAATCACTTCAGGGCCTGTCTTTGCTGTCATTGGTAGATGGAGTGGGCAGAGTCCAGATTCATAATCCAAGGTTTATGGCAGAGTAGTGGATAATCCCAGCAAGCCTGCACCTTTAGTTCCACTGAAGTTCAGGTTGATTTCCTGTTTTGAGGGTGGAATCCACTTACTCAGCCTACAACACTCTGTGTACCTCCTGCTGGTTTGAACTCGGCTCCCTGCTGGTTTGAACTAGGTTCCTTGACCTCCTGCAAACATGAACTTGATTCCGTCTCACCCTGACACTGGGAGCCACTAGATGGATTCAGGCTGAAGTTGCTCTGAATTCTGAGCTCAAAATTGTCCCCTCTCCAAGATGATTACTAGTTGGCCAATCACCCTCTCCGAGGGGACATCTGGACTCAAACAACTCACCAGCCACTGCAATCTTCCCACTGCCCTGTTCCACTGATGAATTTTTTCTGTGACAGACTCGGGTCCCCAGTAGTCACTGTGCACCTGCCAGTGGGGTTGCTGCTCTTATTTGGTGAGTCAGGGCTCAGGAAGAAAGTCCCCCTTGTCACCTCCTTCTTCTACATTGAGTTTTCTCTTTTCACTGTCTCCATGGGCTTCAGTTCTCGTGTCAGACCCTTGCTGGGTCCTGCTGAACCACTTTCCTCCTCCCTCTCCTCCTAATGTTGCTTTATTCCAGTGTCTAGACATCAAATCTTAGAGACTGTTTCTCTGTTGTTCACCACTTTGTCACCTTTCCAGAAGCTGGATTTTGTGCATATGATTAGAGTTATAAACCTTTGACCTTGAGATATGGAGGTTGGCTGGGAGTCTACTGTAACCACACAGGCCCTTGAAAGACAGAGTATTTTTGTACCTGGTAGCAGAAGATGCTGTTAGAGGGATTTGATGCTCAAGGGTTTATTTCAGTAGGAATAGAATGGATACTCTTGATAGCGACATGATAGAAAATCATGGGCATGGACCAGAGAAGCACCTAGAGGTAAGGACAGTCTTCTGTCAACAGCCAGCAGGAAAACAGGGACTCCATGCCATAGTTGCAAGGAAATGAACTCTGCCAATCAATTGAAGTTTAGAAGTGATTTCCAAGAGCCTCCAGCTAGGAGCTCAGAGTTGACTTTGGTCTGATGAGGCCCTAAGAGAACCCATTTGAGCCCTTCCAGATTTTTAACCTACAATTCATCTGAGTGGTTTCAGTAAAGATGCTGAGAGATGTACTGAGAATTGAAGAGCTAGATCTTGAGGGATCTAGGGACCCTGTTCCATGAAGATCAAGGTCAACATGAGTTTGACTTGTCTCAATTCCAAATACCCCAAGCCAAGTGTTGCAGTCAGGACGTGTAAAGGAATAGATTTAATATAGAACTCATAATTCACAGGATTATTTTACAATGCTCACCCAAAAAGTCAAATGCAGAGCATTGCAAGAGATCTGTCCATATGCTAGAGATCTAAAGAGTCCAGCCGAAGACTAGAGCCCATGGCAATGTCCTCGGGCGTCCAGCTGGAGGCCTGGAGCCCATGGCAAGGTCTCCTGCAAGTCTGTATCAAGGATCTGCACTGGGAGCGTCCCACAGTCAGTGCTGGAAGCTAGAAAGTCTGCATCAGTGGAGTGAAGGTGCTGCCAAGCTGTGGGATCTGCCTGGAGCCAGGAGGCAATGCTTAAGGTAAGGACCAAAGCCTCCCCAGAGAGAACTGCATCCGTCCTTAGCAACAGCAAGGACCTGCATTCCTCTGATGACAGCAGGTGAGTTCATATCAGAAAAGCCAGCATGACAAGCTTCTCCAGGAGAATCAACGGTACAGCATCTTCCTCTTTAGTTCCTTTATGCTGTTGGCAGCAATCCTCGGGTGGGTCCTGCACACCCAGAACCATACTCACTCAGCTTGGCTGGTTATTCCAAGTTGACTGTTAGTTAATTCACCACACTAAGAGAAAACCTATACCTAGATGAAATCCTGAGGGCTTCCCAGAAGGTGTGGGGAAGGAAGCCCGCATGTGCCCCATCAGAAATCCTGGGATCACTGAAAGTTGTTATACAGGAGCTCCAAACACTGGCAGCATTCACCCTGGGCAGAAGCTTGAACCAAGGGCAGTGTGGTCTGGCCCTAACAGGTTTCCGTACTAGAATATCACTGTGTATTATCCAGAAGTCTGAAATTCTTGTCCATCTGTGTTTCTTATCCTGGGTCCCAGGCTGCCAACCCTCTGACCTGGGAGCAAAGTTCTGGGCCTCAGCCAAGGTCAAGAGCCCAGTTGGCCACTCTGAGGACAGTCTTCCAGCTCCCCAGGGTCTGCAGCAGCTGCCGATCCTCTCAGTTACTCTGGCTGGGGGCAGGATCTGGCTCCACAAGCGAGATGTTTATTATACTCTCATTTGGATGCCTGCTGCCTTCAGCTCCCACCATCTCTCATGAGACCATGAACATGGTGGTTTATGGTCTTTCTGCATCTGAGCTTGTGCACAAGGGTCCTGAACTCAGGAGGGTTTGGCTTAATGCTCTACTGCTGCCCTCTTGAGACTCTTAATAATTTCTGAGTAAGAGGCCTGCACTGTCATTTTGCACGAGGCTCCACAAATGCTGGGGACAGTGTTCCATCTGCTTACCACAAGCTCAGCAGGAAAGAGGAGTGAACGTGCTCACTTACAGAAAGGACACGGGAGTGTCTTCTACAAAGGGACCCTGCATGGCTCTGTGCTCAGTCATGTTGCCTTCAGAGGATCTGAATTCACCTTGAGGCTCAACTTCACAGACACATGTTGGCTGCTTCCCGGGAAAGCAGTAATGGCCCCTGACTGCTGACTTCCTGGCTTCCGCCTGCTGGCTCCTGCCTGGCTGGCTTGAACTTCTTTTTCCCCTGTAGGGGCCAAAAGTGCCAGGAAGTAATCATGCTCCTGGGCACAGCCTTTGGCCACCAGCTAGGTTCCAATGCCCAGCTCCTTTGGAGGGACAGTGTGGGGGCACAGGCTCTATGTGGACTCCCAGGATTCCTAGTTGGCATCACTGAGTTTCCTGCAGTGGAGACTGCCTTGTGACTGTGCTCTTATTGGCTGTCCCTTCCCATCACCCTTCCCTACTCCACTACCATGTTTTGTAGGTACTGCTGTAGTTGGATACGGTTTGCTGCTCAGGGTTTATGAGCCAGAAGCTTGGACCTCAGTGTGGCCATGATGACATGTGGAACCACTAAAGGGTGGGGCCCAGGGGTAGAGATTTGATCATGAGAGGTGTGTCCTAGGCCATTGGGGTGTGTTCTAGGCCTTTGGGGTGTGTCCCAGGTCATTGGGATGTGTGCTAGGTCATTAGAGTGTGTCTGAGGTCCTTGGGGCATGTTTTAGGCCATTGGGGTGTGTCCTAGATCACTGAAGATATATTCCAGGTCACTGGGGTGCCCATGTCCCTGGAGGCATTTTGGGGACTGATGACATGCAACTGGGGTTACGTTTTGGTCAGTCTTCTCATGTACTCATCTTTAGACCATGGTTCCTGGCCCCAGGAGAGCCTCCCACAGCCGAACATCAGAAGGAAGCAGTTCTGAACTCTGCTCTGCCAGGCAGGGCGCATGGCAGGACTGCCAAGTCCACCTAGTCCAATGCAGCAGTCAGGGGCCCTGAAAGTAGGATTGTCAGATTTAGGAAGAAAAGTCCAAGGCAACTAGTTAGATATGAATTCCTTAAAGTCATTGTTTAGTATCATTATACCTCACGCACTACTTAGGACACACTTATATGAAGAGTAGTATGAATAAAAATATTAGTATGAATAATATTTGTACTTTATCTGGAATTCAATTTCCCCAGGCGTTCTACATTTTACCTGAAGATCCTACCTGTGAAAGGCAGCAGGCGCATGCAGAGGCATTGCCTACAGAGGAGGCAATGAAAGGGCAGCAGGTGAGCAGGATCGAGGACACTGAAGCTGTGGGCCCAGGAGCGGGGTGAAGAAGTGATGAGCCCTGAGCTGCCCATCTGGTCCCCAGCCAGGAGGAAGCTGTCACATCTAACTAGGTGTCCACAGCGGAGGAGGGGCTGGACACAGGAAGACCTTGGCTTGTCCCTCGTCTACCCATCAGGGCCTCCTATTGGCTGGACCACCAGAGGCAGACAGCAAGGGAACCTGGGAATGCCCTGGCAGCCTGCTGGGTACAGGGGCAGAGCCCAGGACTGGCAGCACCTTGGGCAGACCACATGGTCTGGCAAAGGAAACCAGGCTTTCTTAATCCTCCTTGGGCTCCATCCCCATGATGATGGTTTCTAAGGACTTTCCTTAAGATAGGGAATGGAGACAGAGCGCCAGACCCTACACACAGCCTCCGGGGCCCCCAGCTGCCTCTGTTTATCAAGAGGCATAGAGTCAAGGTCCAGCAGATGTGCCAGATGTTGATGGGACCTCACTCCTTGGGATCTCACTCCCACTGGCTGTAAGGTCACCAAATTTTCTGGCTCCTCTTACCTTAGAAGCCCCCAACATCCCACTGCCCACTCCAGGATACAGTGGAGCCCTGGGGTTTGCCCTTCCATCCCTGTCCCCTGCACTCTGGCCCCACCCACCCCTGAAGGTTCCCAGAGGTGCAAATTGCAGGGCCAATGCATGCATCTGTGTCCTAGAGAAGGGCCATCTGCCGAGACAAGGTACCTGTCCTCCCTGTCAGAAGGCTTCAACCCCTGCCACCACCTCCATCCCCTCCCAACTCTCCCACTCGTCCAGGTGTTCCCACCCTTCTCCCCAGGACAGTTTCTCAAGGCCTGTAGCTCACAGCCCCTTCGTCCTGTTGGGCTAGGCGCAACCTTAGGTATAGGGCCAGAGGCCCCAGGTCAGGCAAAGACTGGGAGGCCAGCTTGGAGGCCCCAGAGGAGGTCCTGGTTTGTCACAAAGCCAGCCCTCACCCCAAAGCCTAGCTGGATAGCAGGGCACCTGCCACTGAGCCTATTCTGGCTGTCAGCAGGCCAGGGCTTCTGTGACCAGGTCACATGCTCTGCAGGGGCCAGGCCAGGAACTATGACAGTGCAGTTTGAAGGAACCTGGCTGACTTCAGTGACACCAGGAAAATTGAGAAGTAAGGGAAGAAAGGAAAGAAGGAAAGAAGAGAGAAAGGTATTTGCGTGTGTGTTTTGTTGATCACTGAACCAGGGGCGTTCTACCACTGAGCTATATTCCCAGCCATTTTTCTTATTATTTTTTAAGATTTTGGAGCAGAATCTCACAAAGTTGCCTAGGCTGGCTCTGAACTTCTGCTCCTTCTGCCTCAGCCTCCTGAGAAGAAGACATAGTTTAAAACTCTGGATTATGCATTTACTAAGCCAACATGGACATGTGTGTTTGAGTCTCAGCCTCCCTCTCGTTGGCCATGAAGTGCCAAAGCCCACAGCGTCCCCGAGCTTCGAGGCGTGCGCAGGCTGATGGGGAGCACAAATGGCATGAAGGTGTCTCCAGGCATGAAATGGAAAAGCAAACACTAGCTGACCTTTGTCCAGCAAGTGGTTATTTTGAAATTATGTATGACAAAGTTTGAACATGCAGATTCACAAAATAATTGTCTTTCAAAATAATTTCCTCACTTCTTGTTTCTGTGTTCTGTAAACATTCGGGCAGGCTAGGTCTGAGATCCAACTGATTGACAGCTAGAATTTTATTCTCAGTACGAAATCAGGACACTCAGGAGCTAAGCACCATGCCACAGGTCTCGGAGGAACAAAGTCTGGAGTGTGTTTTGTATTCTTTGGTTTGCAATAGCAGGGTCTGAACCCAGGGCCTTCACACTGAGCTATACCCTCAGCCCTTTTCTATTGTTTTGAGACAGTCTGCTAAGTTGCCCAGGCGAGCCTGGAACTTGTGATCCTCCCACCGTGCTGGGATGGCAGGTGTGTTCCACCACGCCCAGCTCGCTCTGCATTCTTGTCAGCTCCGCACTGCAGCCCAGCCTCCATCGCTCAGGGCTCCACAGCAAAGGTTTGCCTTGAGAGAACTGTCTAGAAAGTAAGACCAGCACTCTGGGCCAGGCCAAGTCTTGCACTGTGCCATGGCTTCTCCTGCCTGTGTGGTTGTCAGTGTACGCACCCCACATGCGCAGAGGAAAAAGGTGGGCGATGTTATATTTAGAACACAAGAGACAAGCGAAAGTTTCTTCTCTGAGCTCTGCCTGCTCTCCTGCCAACTGGGAGTGGCGCCGCTTCTCCTCTATGCCTGCCACTCTGAGGACTGTCAGCCGTGTGAGGCAGGCGTGTTGGTGGGACACCCTTGGCCATGTGTGCCTGTGTGTCTGAGCATCATCTGCAGCAGGGGCAGGTCCCCCCCACAAGGAGCTGGGACCTAGTAAGGTCCCCTGCCCATTTTAAGGGAGACCCCCTACCTTCCTGCCCCTGTGGTTGGGCCTTCATGTTGCCGTAGCCGCAGCTGTTTCCCTCGTGACATTTAGAGCTCTTTGTAAAGCGGCCAGCGAGCCCCTACGTGAGAGTCACACCGCACTGGAAATGCCAACGTGGGCCCTGCTGGCAGCGACCACCCTCAGGGCAAGGAGAGGTGCTGCCCCTCCCCCTCCTCAGCACCACGCAGGGCTTCTGCCCTGCACCTGCTCCTCCCCGCCCCTCAGCCCCCATGAATACATTTTTTTTATTTCTATATCTGTAAA
Source organism: Octodon degus (assembly GCF_000260255.1). Classification (NCBI taxonomy): domain Eukaryota; kingdom Metazoa; phylum Chordata; class Mammalia; order Rodentia; family Octodontidae; genus Octodon; species Octodon degus. Next base: position 4,749,070 of record NW_004524646.1, read on the forward strand.
AATTGCATATCATGCAATGCAATTAAATAAATATATGATACAGTTTCTTCGTTGTAAGAGAGAATTCTTTTTATCTGTGTCTTATACTCTGAGTGACTACTTTGAAGATAATGCTTTACAGGGTATTAACTATTGTTTTTCCCCTATCATTCTGTTATGAAATTTTATTTTTTCATAAAATAAGCAAACTGGGGCCAGGGAGATAGCTCAGGGGCCAGGGAGATAGATAGCTCAGTAGAATAAGTGCTTGCCTGGCAAGCGCAAGGGCCTGAGTTCAATCCCCTGATCCGCCAAAAATAAATAAATAAATAAAAATAAAATAAACCATATGTATGTATATATATCAGATATGTACATATTGTACATGCAATGTACAGTGTATGCGTAGATACACATATGTGAACATGTGCGTGGACACAGAAGTTGAGTGGAACAAGGTACATAGCTGGAAGGTGGCTGTCTGGGGGTCACTCCTAGCCTCTAGGCTCTACAGGAAGATCAGAGTGTCGCCTTACCAGAGATTCTGTACTGGGTGTGGCCTCTAGCCCGACCTCCTGGGGGTGGGAACAGAAGCGGGAGGTGCTGGCCCTCGCCTGGGCTGAAGTTTCCAGCTGCTCACAGCTCAGAGGTCTGTGTCTGTTGTGAGCCACAGCCATCTTGGGGCTCCTAGGGGCAGCAGTATGTCCCCTGTGGTGTCTAGCCTGTTGCCTGACTTGTTGCCCTTCAGCTTGTCCCCTTTGTCCAGTGTGGGTTTTACAGTCCATGGAGTGATGTGATTATCAATCCCTAAATCCACCCAAGTGTGGGAGGTGTGATGGAACAGCATTGTCTGGGTGGCTGGAGGCCCCCGCTAACCCTTGACTCAGTTTCCCCATCCTTGGGAAGGGACATAGGCACCGAGATGCAAGGCCCTTTCAGTTCTGGCAGTATTGGCTGCTCAGCCCCTCAGTCACTGGAGGTCTTGGGATGTGTTCTGGGGTGAGGATGTTGCCGTCCTGGGGCAGGCAGGTCCCATGGGGACCTCGGCCACTCACCAGTAACATCAGCATGGTGATGCCTTTCTCCAGGGACGCTGATGCTGCCTGGATAGCCAGGAGCTGTTGTGTGCAGTAGGATGCGTAGAGTCCAACATGGATGTGGCTGATGCCATCGAAAAGGGCGGGTCTGGGGCACTGCGGTCTTGTTGGGGGCCTTAACTTCCAGCTGCAGGGGATACAAAACTCTTAGCTCTGTCAAGAGCACACGGGTGTTCACAGCAAACCTGTTCCCAGCAGCTAACTTGGACTTCCAGGCCACTCAGGGTTCAGTTTTGCTCTGAGGTTCCCAGAGAGCCCAGAGGAGCTGGTGGAGACCGAGCGATTCGGCCTGCAGCCTCTGGTGCCCTGCACCCCAAGGCCCACGGGAGACGACCGCCCCTGCTCCGCCTGGCCACCGGGGGAAGAAGCCTGATCTATGCATATGGACTGCGGGGGCCCTTGATCTCAGGGTTCCCCTGAATTACCCGGTGCCTGAATGCCCATGGCAATCTTCAGACCCCTGTTCTCAGAAGGTGAAATTGAACTCAGAGACCCAGGGGGCTGCAGCCAGAGCTCCCAGGCAGTGAGGAACATGCTGGGGTCATCTGCCTCCAGGGCACAGGCTGGACACTGGGTTGTTTGTGGGCAGCATCCTCATCAAGGAAGCTTCCACTCGACCCGCTGAGGGTGGATCAAGCAGGCCTGTCCCTCACCCCAGGCCAGGACAGAGCCTGCTGGGCTGCCCTCTGGGGTAAGACCCTCCTTGGAGAGAGTCAAAGCTCATCACAGGAGCTTGGGTGCACAGGCTGGGTTTCACTGCGGACAGCTCTTCACTGGGGCAGCCTGGGCAAAGGCAGGGCCTGGGTGAGCCAGGCTCCCGATCAGGGAGGATTGGCATGGGAGAGTGATGGTGTTGAGAGCAGAGAGCTACGCATCCCGCGGTGGCCATAGCTGTGCCCATGCTGGCTGTTCTGCTGGTCTGTCGCCTCCACTCTTGTCTGAAGCCAGTCATGACTCAGCAAGGCCCCAGCAGCTGCAGAAAGCCGGCACGGCGTTTGCTCCCCAGATCTGCTTGTTTTGATGGAAACACCCAACCCCACTAGTTCACCCCTTGCATGCATATGACTGGGTCAACAACAACTGGGTCAGACAGGCTGGGGCAGGGAGGACAGTAGGAGGCACCCCAGAAGGCCTGGGAGCCCTTCCATAGGCCTAGGAACCACTACGGGGTGACAAATGTCATCCTGAGGGTGCCTCCTCTCATCTGAGTGTGGAGAGTCTGTGAGGCACCAGGCCTTCCCTCCTGCCAGGGATCAGTCATGGTGTCACCTTGCTCCTGTCAGTGAGGAGACTATCTTCTCTCACTGGAGTTTGCCTTGGCCCTTGAGGGTCCCCAATTTTCTTTCTTTCTTTTCTTTTCTTTTCTTTTCTTTTCTTTTCTTTTCTTTTTTTCTTTTCTTTTCTTTTCTTTTTTCTTTTTTGTGGAACCGGGGATTGAACTCAGGCCCTTGAGCTTGCCAGGGAAGTGCTTATTCTACTGAGCCATCTCCCAGTTTTCTAGAAGGTGGTTCCCACAGTCTTCCAGCAAGATGGTGCATCTGGAAGACAGGAGGGAACTTTCCCCAGATTTGTCCCTTGCTCCTCCTCTCTCCCCTCCCTACAGGCTTCCTCTCCTTCCCAGGACTTGGACTCTTGCTGCCCTCTCCTCCCAAAACATTGCCCAGGGCAAGAATTGGATCTGTCCCTCTTCAGTTTGGTTATTTGAAACCCAAATAAACTGATATGGAGAGCCAGCCAGGGCTGGGGACCAGGACACCCAGGACCTCAGGGATGCTTAATTTAGCAGCTGATGTTCCATCTCTGGGTCACTGGCATCCCAGGACTTGGTGCTAACTCTGGGCCCAGCTCCCATGCCCCCCGGCTCCCACCCCTTCCTGGCTCTCTCCTTCTTCTGTGCAGGGAAACCGTGCTAGGTCTTGGTCCTCTGGACACTGCTTGTCCAGGGCTCTCAGAGTGGCCTCCCCAACACATTCACACCTTGATTCATGGGAACTCAGATTATAATGAATACATTAACCTGAGAGGAAGTGTAGGAGGGACAGTGTGTGTGTGTGTGTGTGTGTGTGCGTGCATGTGTGTGTGTGTGTGTGTGTGAGAGAGAGAGAGAGAGAGAGAGAGAGAGAGAGAGAGAGGAAGAGAGAGAGAGTGTCTACATGTGTGTATCTGTGAGGACAAGGTCTACCTATACTTAGGAAAAGTAGGCAATAAAAAAAAAAGCCAAATAAATGAATAACAGGAAAGAGGGTGATGAGTACTGTGGAGAACAATAAAGCCAGGTAAGGGATACAGAAGGAGGGAGGAAGGGAGGGCAGGTTCTACTGGGATCAGGACAGAACTCTTTCGGTCGCTGTGTGGATCCCGTGTGTGTTCTCCTTGGGGACTGAGTTGTTTTGCCTACTCCCCTACAGGTTGACCAGTTGTACGTTTTCTTCCTTTGCACCTACCTCACTTCCCTCCTCTGTCTTCATTAGACTCTCCCTGGATGAATACTAAGAGTTATGCTGAGTTGGGGGCTGGGAACCATTGAGTCAAGGGCTTCTCAGATTCTCACTGTATATCTTCAGGACCATGAAAACGAACTGCAGCAGGATACCATGGATACCCATCGGAATAGACAATACAGAAAAAAGATGGAAACTACCAAGTTCTGATGAGGGTGTGGAGCAACTGGAACTCTTGTTCACGGCTGATGGTGACGCAGGAGACCCGGGCATGGCAAGCTGGCTGGGGAAGTGGTTGTGACCTAGCAATTACAGAGTTCCAGGACCCTTGGGCAGAACACTTCCCCAAGCCCGGCATATGGAGCCAATCAGAGAGTGCTGTCTCCAGATCTTCCTGAGAAGTGAGGGACCCAAAAGGACAGCTGCCATTGAGCGCAGTGCTACTGTGTCCCCTCTTTCTTGCCAGCCCGTGACCATGCTGTAGAGTGCCTGGCCCAAGCTCACTCAAGTATGTTTTTTTCCACCTTTGATAAACATAAAACCTTACTACCTTTTAGGTTTGTTCTGTTCATTCTTTGTATAAGACAAGAAGAATCTAGAAGTCATTTCTGGGAGAAGACCCCAGAACCCAGTAACATTGGAAGTGCAAATTGGCACAACTCTGGGAAACTGACAGTTTTGTTAAAGCTGAATTTATGGCTGAGGGCTCTTTGGTAATTCCTAGCCTAGAGTTATGCTCCACACAAATGAGTACAAGTATTCACCAAGAAATGTGTACCAGCATGTGTTTTCACGGTGCATGTCCTTACCCAACACTGAGATATTCACCTATGCACCAACAACAGAGTCGGCACCCTGCGATATGTTCTGAGTGCAGAATACTGCATGGTCGCGAAGCCATCCATGACCACATGGAACATAGCGGTGGACCTCAGAGTGCATCGGGATGTGCTGCTGGGTGGGAGGAGACGCACGATCCCCTTCACAAGACTTGCAGAGCAGCCTCTTCAGCTGTGGCCAGGCACGTGCTTGGCAGGAGGGGCTGTGGAGTGGAAGCAGTGTCTGGGATGCTGGGATATTCTCTGAGTCAGAGGATGTGTGCAGCCAGTTAGTGAGAATGTATGGAAGACATAATTGCTCGGGGAGCAGATTAAACTGTATTTTAAAAGATTAAAAATCAGTGCAGTTGGGGCCTTGATCTGAATGAATTAAATCAGAACCCCCAGGTTGGGGGCAGGCATAGGTGAGTCTAACACGATCTTACTGCGCAGGCCAGGCTGGGACCCCGCAGTTAGCTGCATATGTTCATTTTGGTGGTGAGCAGCTGAGAGCTAAGAAGATAGGTTATGACCTCAAGGGAGTGCGCATGCAGCACCGTGGCCCAGACCCCCACCCCAGCAAGATTCCTTCACTGGACCACATTGTTCACCTTCCACGTGGAAGCCGATGTCCCAAGGCTGTCTCTGCCTCCAGCCAAGAAGTACTTCCATATGTGGACGGCATGTCTGATCCTGTTGGCAGTGAGTCCTGCCAGGCCAGTTTTCCATGTGTGAGTTACTCTGCCTCTAATTTGTTAGATGGCCTCAGAGAAGTCACAGCACCTCTCTTGGCCTGAAGAGAGACCCTCAAGTTGGAGGGATCACTATACCACTGAGACAGAATCTCAGCTTGAGGAACTCAGGGGTCTGATAAAGCCAAGAACTGGGGAATTGTTTATTTTTTATTTTTATTTTATTTTTGTATTTTAAGGAAGGGTCTACAGGGTGTTCAGGGTATCACTACTAGACTGGACTCATAATGATCCACCTGTTTACAGCCTCCTAAGAGCTGGGATTACAGGCATGTGCCATCATGCCCAGTCTCCATTGAAATCTCAGTGTATCCCGGGGTCTGGGCCAGCATGGCAGGTCCAGGGATCAAACCCCCTGCTCCTGCCCCTGCTTGGATGCGCTTTTATCCACTGAGCTATTTGGCTGGCCCTTGGGGAATGGTTTAGGACTACATTCCCCTAGGAAAAGTTAGACAAAACAAATAAATGTAGTAGGTTGAAGCCAGGTGGGAATTGGGATGGCCCTTGGTGTACCACAGGGCATCCCTAAAGGAGAGCAGTTTGAAAGAGCTCACATACACTGAGGCTGACTTCCTGGGGACAACTGATGGTGGCTGTGGCCGACTGTTATGCACACAGGCAGCCCAGCCCTCAGAGACACAGACGAACTCACAACTCTGTGAGTCAGGGATTGCTGAGTCGGGTCCCCCTGGGTGGTTTCTCTCTGGTCCATGTGGTGTTGGTGGGGGCTGATGCTGGTGAGGGGATCTGTCTCCAAGGTAGGTCACTGATGGGGCTACCTGATCGCTCTTCGCACTTGGTGTCACATCTTCAGGGACCTCCTGGTGTGGCTCACTGGGCTTCCTGACACCGGCCTTCCTGACAGCAGAGAAGCTATAAAATGTTAGGTCCTAGTCTTAGATATCTCAGAACGCTACTCCCATTGTATTCTCTTATCATCAAATTACCTCAAATACAAGAAGAAAAGGGTAGACGCCCCTTTTTGGGAGGGTTAAGGTGCGTGCTTGGAGGTGAGGGGACAACATGGCTGCCATCTTGGAGAGAAGTGACCAACATGAGTCGAGGAATATGGACTCTTCTCTGGCCTGTGGCTCCTTCTGGTCTCAGGGAGCTTGCTGTTACGGTAAAGGCTCACACAGCCTGAGCTAGGCCATGCTTGGCCTTTCTGCTGATCACAGGGAGTTACTGAGGCAGACCCTGGGCAGTCACGCTCGTGTGTGGAGGTCCATCTTGCTGGGAATTTGGCCTTACTGCCCAACTGATAACTCAAATCTGCTCAATTACTTGGATTACTGTTTTCTACACTGTGATTGTTGAAAATTGGAAAGCATAGAGAGGTGCAATGATGACTGTGCTACCCTGGCACCTGGGTTCATGAACTTGATTTGTTCTCCAACTTGGGGGAAGATGCCCACATTAGCATTTGTGTGGGAGAGATGGCGTGCTCCTGTTTGTCACCAGATCCCATGTTAACAAACAAAAACAAAATTTTTCCAGATGCTCCAATCATCAAAGTGTGCCTTGGGCTCTTCCTGCTTTCCCTGGGACTCTCTGCTCACAATTTGCCTTTTTGATATTCAAAACCCCGAATCTGAGCATAAGGCAACAGGATTTGGAGGCCACATTTCCCTAGCTCTCTTGATACCAAGACTGTGGAGGCAAGGCAGGGTCAGCCTGAGAGAGGCCTGGTGCCCGCGCATGGCCAACTCTGCACAGGTCCTGGAAGGGGCAAGCTGAGGAGCCTGCATCTTGCCTCCACCCAAGAGCTACGGAAACAGCAAGACCCTGGGGAGGTGGCTCCCTGAGGCCACTAGGATGTCCTTCTGCAAGCAGTCTCTGACAGATCCTCTCCACCTTCTTTCTGTCCCCCTACCATGGCACAAGGCCAGCAGGACCCGAACCTGAGATGACCTTGAGGTCACCCAGCCCCAGCGGTCAGTGGTGACTGTCCCAGTTGGAGAGATGCACAGTTCAGCAGGTGCCAGACTAGCTGGGAGACAGCCTAGGCATCCATGGTGTCCCTACGCCCCTATCCTCAGCACCAGTCAGAACTCTGGAACCTTGACCTAAGCCTGGAGCACCGCACTCTTGTTTATTTCTAGATAAAATGCTAGAGATGGCGTCCAGCATCCTGAAGCTCTCTGAGCTGGTGAGAATGTGTGCACATCAGCCCTGAGGGGAATGGGCCTTTGAAATGGAAATTATTTTCCTTTTAGAGGCACAAACCAAGGGATGTTTCCTGGCACCGGGCTCTGAGCCCAAGCTCTGACATAAGCATGGGCACGTGAGCCCCTGGCAGTGTCCTGGGCACCCCAGTGAGGATGGCCCATGTGTGCTGTCTGCCATGTGCCTATCCCAAAGCTGGAACAGCCCTCCCTGGCCCAGAAGAAGGGTCCAGGGCTTGCCCTCATGCCCGGCAAGCTGCTTAGTGCCTTTCCCTTTGTGCTACCCTAGCCCCGCTCCAGCACATCCAGCCCCTGGACACCTGGTGTCCTGAATGTCAGGCTTTGCCACCTGTTGTGTGCTCTGCACTGAACTTTGACTTTCCTGAAGGCCTTTCACTCAAATCCTTCATCTCTCCTCTCCCTCTTTCATTCAGTTCATCCTCCCTCTGGCCTGCTCTCCTTCTTTGTCTTCTGCACTCCCTCCTCCCCTTTCTCCCTCCTCCCTTGCCCTTCACTCTCTTCCTCGGGTCCATGTCTCTCCCTTCTCCTTCCCTGGTTCTCTGCGGCTCACCCTCTGCATCTCCTCCTCTCTCGCTCCCTCCTGGGGAGTTCCAGAAACATACCCATATATGGCCTCCATGTCAAGGATCACAAATGATGACATCACGTGAGGGCCAGGCCCGGGATGCTCTTTGCAGTGAGTCTGCCTCTGATGCACCCAGGGGACCAAAGGCAGGAGGACCGTGGCTTCCTTCGTGCAATCTTCAAACAGGAAATCTGAGCTTCACAATATCTTATAGCTTGGCTTCTCACCAGTGGTCATGCGGTGGGCCCAAAATAAACTGCCTGCTTCAAAGGACAGCGTTTTAGAACTGCCTGGCACAGTAGCCAGCAGCTCGGGGCCAGGGCGGAGAGAAAACCCAGGCAGCATGTTCTGAATGCAGACGCTCAAGAAGTGCCTTCCTGTCGCCTCCGAGCTGCACTTCTGCTCCTGAGCCTAGCAGGTAATGCGTGCTTTCACCCTCCCTTAGGGATCCTGCAGAAGATCGCTGGGCTGTCTAGGACCTGCAGCTGCAGGAGCCCCCAAAAGCTCCTTGCGGTCGAATGCATCTGTGCCCCCATCTCCCATTCTCTTAAGCTCAGCAGCACACTGGCAACTTTCACTTGGGCTTGGGAGACAGAGTCAGGATTTGCATATCCGTTCTTCTGGGGGACTCTCGCATAGAACACTATTACGGTGTAGTTCTCAAAATAGAAATGCACACAGAGCTGTCAATGATGCTCTTGTTGGGTGCGCAGGTTTTGGACAATGTCTGTGTCAGACAAGATTTTCATGAAAGCTTTTGGAGCAGGCAAATGATGAATACTATCATGCATAGATGCCCACTCAGCGCAGCCTCTCAGAGGGCCCACGCATGCACAGCGTTGCGGGGTCAACAGCAATCAAGGTGCCATACGCTGTGCCTGCAACGTCAGGAGAGGAGTAGAGGGAGAAATGTTATCTACATGAGGCTGAACCCAGCTGAGGCATGCAGAAAATACTGTGTGTGTGTTTGCCTGTGTGCATGCATGCATGCGTGTGTGTGTGTGTTGTGTGTGTGTGTATGTGTGAAGTTCAAGGAGGCAGTGGCCTTATAGAGGCCAGGTGGAATGTCATCAGAGTGGGAGGAGGGACCTCCAAGTGGAGGAGCAGCTGGGGCAAAGGCAGACACACTGGGTGGGTGGCCTGGGTGGTGGTGGGTGGTGGAGGGGCGAGGTGGGTGGGACACAGCTGGGAGGCGGCTGAGGCAGATGCACTGCAGGAGACAGGGCCCTTTCTAAGGATTCTGAGCAAAGCAGGTGCAGGTGGACTTGGACTTCAGGAGGCTCCTTGGGAAGCCAGGAAGGTGGACAGGAAAGAGGAGGTGGAGAGGCTGGCAAGAGTGAGCAGGTGGGTGACAGATCTGCAGCAGACAGAGGCTGGGCCCTGCACAGGACCAAGGACCCTCTGCCCCAAGGACAGCCCTTCTTGTGAGGCAGGGCTGATGGGAGCTCCGTGGGGCTCTGGCAGAACCAGCAGGGACCTGCGCCCGAGCCTCAGCCTGACCTCCACCAGCAGAGGCCACGGGGCAGGAGTACGTAGAGGCCAGGCGGGTGCTCCAGTCACTTCCAAAACAGCAGGACTGGGCCTCAGAGCAGACCAGCCCTGTTTGCCACACAGCCTGATCCGGTGCCACCCAGCTTGCATCAGCTTTTCTTGTGCAAGCAGGCCCTGGCCCCCTCATATGGGCCAGGGGCTGCCCTTTCCCTGAGGGTGACCTATAACCCATCTATGATAATGAATCACTGAGCACTTACTATGAGTCATTTACTATCAGGCTATTTCCCTCACTGATTCCTTCTCAAGGTCGCCAAGTCTTAGAGGTGATTGTTGCACCCATTTTTCAGATTTGGAAACCGAGGCTGTGCACAGTTAGGCTAGGCAGCTGGGAGGTGTGGAGTCAGGAACCCAGCCCTGGCCGCTGGGCCTCCAGGGCCAGCGTTCACTGCTACGGCCTCCTGGGGCCTTGCTGGAGATCAGGAAGCTGGCACCCAGCAGTTTGCACACCCAGCAGCTTAAATATCCCTGGCACCAGCCGGGCATCATAAGATGCCCGTAAACTGTACGCGGGCCTCATCTGAGGCAGCTTTCCTGAGGGAAGGGCAGAAATATCTCTGGGCCACCCAGGGGCTTCTGGGTTGCGAAGGCTCAGCCTATCTGGAGGAGGCGGCCGTCACTGGAGCAGTTTGTCCTCGTCACCATCTTTGCCATCATCAATGTGTAGGAATCAAAATGAGACTGTGAAAAGCTCAGGGGTTGAGAAGGATATTTAGGGGGGTCATGATGAAGTAAGTGTCGATAGATTCCTAACTTGGCTGTTTTGTCCTTTAAAAGAAATGAACTAGAAGAGGTATAGAAAGAACCAGGGAAAGCAGAGAGAGGAGCGGGAAAGGATGAAAAGAAAGCAGGGGTAAAGGGGGTTCCGGCTGCTTTGCCCTGGCTTAAGATACCCCGCCAAACCTGGAAAAGCATCCACTCCCGAGGGCCCCCTTTCCACTGCCTGGAGTCAGGGCTTCCAGATACGGTCTGTCCCACCCCCCAGGGACCAAGACGAGGGTCTATGGGACAAATGTGGCTGGGCAGGGGGCAGGGGCAGACAGCAGCTGCTGGAGGCTCAGGGCCAGACCAGCCAGCTCTGCTCCCCGTCACACCACCCATAGCCACTGGCACAGAGGGCGGGAGCTGGCATTCTGAGGGCCCCAGAAGCAACTGGGTCAGGGGCCTGGAATTGTGTGCAAGTGCGACGACACTGGCTGCGGAAGGGGCAGGGGCCGGGGACAAGGGCCAGTCGCTGCCTGGCAGGAGGCAGGGACAAAAGTGACCTACCAGCCTTCCAACCAGGAGGCACAAGACAGAAATATGGCGTGTGCTGAGCTTTCCTTAGCTGCTGCTCAAGGGTGCGGCCTCAGCTCATGGCCTTTGGGTCTGAGGGGACAGAATATTTGTCACAAAAAACAGGAGAAAGATTTGTTTCTCCTGTTTTCCTTTCTCCCTCTCCCTCTTTCTTATCTTCTTCATGTTCTCCCTTTGAGTTGGCATCTTCAATGTACGCCAATAAATAAGCACCAAGTTGGGTTGTGAGAGTCACAGGCACCCCCAGATGTAGGTCAGCAGGGAGAAGCCGGGGTGTTCCCTTCTGGCCAAGAGTCAGTCTTCCCCTTGATGCAGTGGGCATGGTAGAGCAGCCATGCCGCCAGCCTTGGGAAAGCTGTGTGACCTTGGGTGAGTTGCGCCTCTTCTCTGGGTCTCAATGTCCTGACACACACAGTGATAAGAGCCCAGTGTGGAGGGGCAGCCTGAGACCTAAAGCCTGAGCTCATCTCCTCAGCCACCTCTGGCAACCCTCCCTAACCCAACTTTGGAAGCCCCAGTGCCCAAAACTGAAACAGCTTCCTGGGTCTGTGGTTCGCTGGTTGGAATGTTTTAGAATATTCAGATTCTGGGCAAGAAATTGAAACCCAACAGTTCAAAGGGGCCCTGTTACTCTCTCCCCCACCAAAGGCCCATCCTGGGGTTTGACTCGGGGTCCTGGCAAGGTGGCCTTGGTTCCACCCCATTCCCATGAAAGCTGTTTACTTCTCAGCTGGGTGGAAAACCCCAGAAGGATGAGGTTTAGGGTCACCACTAATCTTGGGGGCCAGAGGGTGTGATGAAAATGGACAGACAGCCGCGGTTTTGGTCCCTTGGCAACTACACTGGGGGCCTCTGTCTCCCATCAGCAGGACAGGAAGCTCACTCTTCTAGGTCCTGGAGGTCAAAGGGTGCAGCCCCTGACGGCGGCTGTGACACAGGCCAGGGACCCCCAAGCACCAGCTAAATTGTATTGTTTGGACTTCAAAGTTTAGACCCCCAAAGGGCAGATGACACCCTAATGTCTTGGGCCACAAGCCTGCAGCTGGAAGCTCTTCCTTCCTCAGAGCCTTCTGGGTCCTGTGAATGGCGGATCTGAGGTTGTGCTTTTCCTCTTCTTTTTTGTGTATTTGATACAGGGTCTCACTATGCAGCTTGGACTCATGATCCTCCTGTTTTCAGCCTCCCCAGCACTGGGATTATAGGCATGCTCTACCACACCTGGTCTCGGTGGCCGGCTCAGCATGCCCAGGGTAGGGCTGGCGTGGTATGTGGTACCAGGGATTGAACCCAGGTCCCTGTGCTTGCCTAAGCAGGTGCTTAGTCTGTTGAGGTGTCTTGTCAGCCCAGAGGATGTGTTTTGACAGAGGCAGAGGCCCTGCAGAGAGTGAGGCAGGGCCCTGAGACCGGGGAAGGTCCCCTTCCTCCCAGATTCCAAGCTAGCCCAGCAGCCTTGGGATAGGGCTCATGTGACATCTGGGAGAGCCTGGCACTTTTGAAACTGGCTGGTGGGAAGGTTGCATGCATGCATATTATATTACATAGATTGTGATCCTATAGTATCGGGGGGCTCTGGCTCCAGGACCCTGCAGACACCAATTTCTCCCCACGTTCAAGTCCATCACAAAAAGCAGCAGCGTGCTGGTATATGACCCACACATGCAGCCATCTCCTGTCACTTATGTAACACCTAACACAGTGCGTTGCCATAGAAATAGTTGTTGTACTATATTAATTAGGGAATAATGCCAGAAAAATGTCTGTGTATGTTCAGGGTT
>NW_004524646.1:4762773-4763967 GCF_000260255.1 Octodon degus
ATGAGCACTCATGGCATCCATTCTGCAAGTGGAGAGGCTACGATGGGACCTGAACCCGGCCAGGCTGCCCCTCAGGGTGCTCTGCTCCCTCTCCTGTGCCCCAGGAAGATGACCTCACGGTGTCGCTCTCAGGTGATGTAGGTCCAGAAACGAGGTCCCTTCCTTCCTGAAGGAGTCCAGGTGTCACATGTGCCAGTGGCCAGGCCACAGCGAAGCCTGATGCGTGGAGCCCTCTGTCACTGCTTTCCAGCCTGTGGCCACAGTTACAGATGTCTCTCCTTTGTTCCTGAGGGCACTGGAGGTGGTTGAGGTCTCAGTGGGAAGGGCCAGGGGTCTCCAGGCCCACAGTGGGGTAGGGAAACTGCCTTGCCCTGTTAGAAGGTCTAGCCTGTCTCCCCTTGCATGGCTGTTCCTTCTGCTTGAGGCCAAACCCCAGTGTGGTGATGCAAGCCGGGGCGCACCCAGCATGGAGTCAGTGACCATGTCCTCACTGGGGAGAGGCTCAGGAAGGGCCTGGAGTCTGGGGTTGGCTGCAGGACTGTGGATTCTGACAAGACACCTGGGCTAAGAGGGGTCCTGCTGGGGGAGGAGGGACAAAGGACAGGCTCTACCCTGTCCTGCCACTTAACAGATGGGAAACCCTAGGTCCCAAAGACGCCCATGGCACCCGGATGTTCGTCCAGTCTAGGTCCTTTGCACAACAAACCTGCTGTTGCCGTTGCTGCTTCCCAAGCACCGGTTCACCTCAGTCTCACAGTTACAAGGCGCCACCTCCCCTCCCCCGCTCCAGAGCAGACACCCCGCAGTCTATAGCATTAGCACTTACCCTGGCTCACCCTGATCCCCAGAGCACCTTCCAACACTGCAGGGCCTGGACCCTGGGCCCCAGACTTAGGGGTTTGTTCTTACTCTTTTGGGGTGGTCTAGGGCCTTGGAATGTTCTCAGGGCTCTCAGCCAGCCCCAAGAACCAGCTGTGAAGATGATTTTTTTCCCTCTTATTATGTGTATATAGATCAGCAGTATTTAAAAAAAATTGATTTTATTTCATCAACCTGACAAATTTATTGGGTGTACGATCTTACATAGTGTGTGTGTGTGTGTGTATGCATGCGTGTGTGTGTGTGTGTGTGTGTATGCATGCGAGTGTGTGTGTGTGTGTGTGTGGTACTAGGAATTGAATTGAGGGTCTTGCT
>NW_004524646.1:4765187-4766481 GCF_000260255.1 Octodon degus
TCTTTTACATCTCCTTGGACAAAACTGGTGACATGTCCACGCCTATACTAGTCATTGGCCAAGAGGGTTGGACTGGAACAACCGCTGTCATGCATGGGGCAGAGCACACTGCTTCTTGTGCAGAGCTGGGTTCTGCTGCCAGGAAGATGCGGTCAAGGCTGTTGGGTGGGCCATTAGCAGGACCTGCTATGCCGGGCAGGGTGACATTCGGCAGCTATGCTGTGCATAAGCTGGCTCCCATTCAGCTCCATGTTGTTTGTGAGGCTCACCATTGTTGTTCTCATAAAGAGAGCTGATCATTTTCAGCGGTGCCTACTGTCCCCTACCATCCTGCCCATGAATGCCTCGCAGCGTAGTAACCTACCCAGTGCTGATGGTCACCCAATCATTTCCCAATAGCGGAATGTTCTGGATCTTGCTTTTGGGTGATTAGATCCCAAGGCTCCTCTGGCACACACAGCTGGGAGGGAATTCTTAGGTCATAGGATATGGCTATGTCCAGCTTTTCTCACATTTTCCAGAGCAGCTTTGCCATTTTATGACCCTCCCTGTGCTGGGGAGTACTACGGTGCTCCCTAACACTTGCATTTTCTATCTTTATCATTGGAGCAACTCTGCTGAGTGTAGAGTGGTCTTACATTGGTGTTTTAATTTTATTTTCTCCAGACACTGATGAAACTCTGCCCCTTTGGTTTTGGTTACTGGCCTTCTGGCTGTTCTCCCTGCAATGTGCTGATCTAGTTTTTGGGGTATCAGTTAACTAGAGCCTCAGGAGTCCCCAAATAGGACAACATGCTTTAGACTGCAGACTCCCGTAGGCTGGCTAAGCAGAGTGGGCTTCCTGGGAGGGTGGGACTCGTGCTGCCCAGAGGGTCCTCCGGGGCCAGGCTAAATGCAACCGCTCCACAAGCTCTTCTTTCTCCCGGTGATGGCAGAAGCCCAGAGCCAGCCCTGTCACACAAGCTCTTGTTACACGGTGCCTGCGTCATGTCCACTGGCATGCACTGGCCAGGGCATGTCACTTGGACGTGGGCCGAGCCCAGTGGGCACAGGAGGAAAGAAGCATCTGCCTTCAGCGGAGAGGAACGTGCGCTCGCTGAGCAGGCCCAGGGGCAGCCCTGGGCGTTTGGGTCTTTTTAAAAGCCCTCATGTGATTCTAGTAAACTTTAGTCAGGGCCAAGAACCATTCACCCCCAGTCACACCGCAAGTCAGCCAGCCAAAAGGGAAACCCGGCTGAGCTGACTTTATTTTATTTTCTAAAAGCAGCTGATTCAACCAACTCTTCTCTCTTCG
>NW_004524646.1:4766581-4782267 GCF_000260255.1 Octodon degus
TTTTATTAGTGATTCATGTTAACTAGTTGGGAGCCCTGGGCTTGTTCATTCCTAGTGATCCTGACCTTCCCACAGTGACGAGCAATGGGGACATGTCAGGGTAGGATGCCCCTAGTAATTGGAAGGAAAGAATATATGCAAAACTCCATAGGGTGGTATTTGGAGCTGTGGGATCCTGTTGTGTCCCCAGGAGAGTGCCTGATGCACAGTAGTGGCACAGGGAATGATCTTCCAACATGTACGTGTATAGGCAGGCTTTCCACAGTGGCAAATGAATCACGGATTGGAGAATGTTTGCAAAGACAGGTGTGTAAGTGGATGGATGGGAGGATGGATGGGTGCGCATGCTGAGTGAGCAGGCAAATAAACAGGCAATGGATAGTGGAGAGATGAGTAGACGGCTGGATGGACGAATACATGGCTGCATGAATGTGTGGATAGATAGGTTCATGGAGGGCCGGTGAGATAGCTCAGCAGACTAAAGCCACTGCTTAGGCAATCTTAGGTAAGTGCAGGGACTGCAGTTCAATCCACAGCACCACATGCCACAATAGCCCCACTCTTGGGGCAGGCTGAGCCAGCCACAAAAAAGAAAGATAAGATAGGTTCATGGAGATTAATGGGAAGTGGAGGGCTAAGTGGTTGTAGGGAGCTACAGGGTAGGAGAATGCACAGGTGCACTGGAGAGTAGATTACCTGACTAGATAGATAGACGGATGGGAGAATGGAGAGATACATAACCAGGCGGGCCTGCAGGAGGATGAACAGATGGGTGGACTGATGAATAGAGGGGTGCATGTGGACAGACGGTGATGAGGCGGAATGAAAACAATGTGTGACTGGCGGAAAAAAGCGCAGGTTTCTCGGGGGGTGAGCAGAACAAATAAACATTTAGTGACCAGGACGGTCTCGGTCTCCTCACAGGCTCTTCAGATCTGCTGCTCCTTCCCCCTGCTGAGAGTCTCTTCTGGAGGCCAGGGTGAGGGCTGGCAGAGATGGCGATGCAGATCAGTTCTCGGGGCAGACAGCGAGCCATTGGGAATGAGGAGTACAGCCTGTACAGCAGCTTGAGCGAGGAGGAGCTGATCCAGATGGCCATTGAGCAGAGCCTGGTGGACAAGACCAGGGGCTCGACTCCCACTGGCTCCACCGCTGCTGAGGCCACTGGGTCAGTGCAGGCCAACCGCCAGCCAGCCCATTTCTACCCCTGGACCAGGTAAGCAAGGCCAGGCTGCCCAGTGAACGGCGCCATAGGGTACATGTAAGGTGCTGATGCAGATGCTGTCCATCCTGACCTTATCCTGCTCTCTACGATGTTTTTAACACTGTAATGACTTCTGCATTACCTAAGGATAAAGGATTGTCAAGGATTACAGTGAGTGGCTACAGTTGTCCTTGGTGTCCAAGGGGGTGGTTTCCATGGATACCAATAGCCCTGCTCAAGTCTCTTACATGAAATGGCATAGGGCCGGCCTGATAGCTCAGTTGACTAAAGCGCCTGCTTAGGCAGAGCGCAGTAGCTGGGGTTCGATCCCCTGCGTGCCTGCGGGGTATTCTGAGACTGCAGTTGAGACTGGGTGTGGTGGCACACGCCTGTAATCCCAGCACTTGGAAGGCTGAACATGGGAGGATATCTATGAGTCCAATCTACATAATAAGACCTTATAGACCCCGTCCTAAATACAGGAAAAAAAATGAAATGATACAATATTTACTTATATTTACTCATTCACATCCTCTCATATGCTGCACATCCTTTCATATGCTGTAAAGCACCTCTAGATTAGCCATAACTTTTTTTTTTTTCCGAACCAAGGATTGAACTCAGACCCTTGCACTTGCCAGGGAAGTGCTTATTTTACTGAGCCATCTCCCCGGCCACTAGCCACAACTCTTGAATCAATGTAGATGCAGTGTAAGTTGCTTCACTGTATTGGTCAGGGAATAAAGCCAAAGAGGAAGTCTGCACACCTACTGGTGCATTTTCTGTTTTTGCCATAATTTTATTGATAAACAAATAGCAATGAGACAGTTTCAAATCAAATCGGTAGGACAGTTTCAATAATTAACACGCTGCATACATTCTTCTTAGTGGTTAATTGCTGTACAAGATGCGGACTTGATATCCTATTTACAAACACCATTAGAACAAATCATTCTATTCATTAAGAGAATGTAACTATATATCTATCCCAACCACTTTGAATACACAGAACTCGTGCATTTTCTTAAAATATTTTTTATCTGAAGATTGTGAAGGCAGAGTTTGTGGGTCCCAAGGTTGACTGCTCACTTGGTCGTCTGACCTCCCAGGGACTCTCTGGCTGTCTCTACGCTACCCTTTTTCCAGGTGAGGGACCCGAAGCTCAGGGCTGAGTGACTGGCCCAAGGTCACAAAGCTGGTCAGTTGCAAACACTGGAACGAAGCAGCTCTAAAGCCCCGAGCAGCCCTGACTTTCTAGCTGAACACCGCGGATCGGAGGCGCAGACTCACCCTATTTGTGCCGTCTCTGGAAGGCAAAAGAAGACAGTTGCAATAAAGCTGTCCTTCCTTCTGGCTATCTTGTCTCAGCACCACTCACAGCTACTGGACCTTTGAAGAGCAGCGCCACCTAGTGGAATGTGGCGAGAGCTACAGCCACCAAGCAAAGATGTCATTAGCAAAGACTCAAGTGAAATTAATTTACATACTGGAATTGCCCGTATATTTTGTCCCAAATATTATCATTTCCATGTCATGGACATAAAATTATGAATGAGATTTTTACCTTCTTTTTGTCCCTAGAAAGGAAATCCAGTGTATATTTTATTCTCATAGTATATCTGGGTTCCCACCAGCCACATTTCAGGAGCTCCCTAGATGCATGTGGCCAGGGGACACCATCTTGGATCTAGGGGACACCTTCTTTGTAGAAGGTGGTAGGCAGAGAGGTGATCAAGCAATTGATCTTCAAATGCTTTTAGAAACTATGTAGAAACCGCAAAAATGCTTTAGCTTCCTCCTGAGTCAAGGTCAGGCCATGCAGTTGGAGGTGGGGAAGGAGTTGTGGTGACAGTGTTGCTGCGCAGCGTGGGTCTCAAATCCTCCTCTCTCCAGCAGCCAGTTGCCTTCCTGCGTGACCTTGCCAGTCACCCAAGCTCTCCGAACCCTGCTTCCTCTACTCTTCCCAGCGCAGTCACAGTTGATAGAGGATGAAGGGAGGTGACAGTGTAGCTCAAGCCTGCCCCTCCATGTACCTATCAGGGTTCTCCACAAGTGACCGTGCCAAGGCAGATTTCATTGGTAGTATGGGATGGCTGGGTTCCTCAGCTGTCCCTGAAGTCACCACTTCTGGGACCCAATGGGAGAAGCAGAATCCCACAGGCAGGACTTGGTTCCCTGCGGCCAGGTACAGGAGGCCTTGGTTCCTGTTTTGGCTCAGGTTCAGCTGAAGTCAGACCACAGGTTCCTCTTTCTCTGAACAGAACCTGATAGAGATCTGGCACCCTCCCTCCAGAGACCAGAGACGGGGCCTGCTGCACGGAGTGGCATGTCCCCCTGGGTACCCGCAGCCCTTTCCCCAGTGCAAGAGCTCCTTCTGGGAATCCTGAGGATGCTTAGAAACATTAGGATGAGGGGATCCACGAGCTCCAGCCCCGATCCCTCCTCCACAGATGGGTAAGGAAGTACAGACCCACATGGAGCCATTCACAGTTATTCTGCCTCCTGGGGAAAAGGCCTCACAGAGAAATGAAACCACTTAGCCCAGGTCAGGCAGTCCCCACAGACAAGCAAGTCTTGCAGGGGCGGACCAAATTGAATCCTCTCTCCCTGGCTAGGCCTGAGAGTGCCCGGGCTCAGCTCTACCACTTTGGGTCTGGAGGGAGGCCTTGGAGGGACAGAAAGATCTTAATGCGAGCCTGAATGCAATCTCCTCCTGGCGGTACAGGGAGCTCCTCCCACATACCAGGCAGAGAGGTCAATGCACTTGACACTTGCCAAAGCCATGCATGGTGCCTGTTACTGTGTCCTCTTAACAGGATGACAAAGCAAGCACACAACATAGCCAGGAAGTGAACCAAAGCCAGGTGGGCTCAGAAGTTCACATGCCCAACCAGGCTTGGCCAACTCCGCAGGGGCCTCTTTCTGTCCCTCCCTTCTCCTCCCCCACCTGGAGGAGGGTTTGGTTTACACACACACACACACACACACACACACACACACACACAACCTGTGTTCACACTGCCAGGCACAGCACTGCAGATGGCACAGGACCCAGAGGGCGCTGCTCACTTTCACCCCTCAATAGTACAGTTTCCACCCAATAGATCCAGAGCAAGGATGTGACTTTCCTTTCTCCTGTGTCTCTGACATTAATCTGTCAACTCCTCCAGGGCAGGGACCTTAAGTCTTTCTTCTCTGTGAAACTCCAGGCCTTACCAGTGGCAAATACCAAATAGCTCTCCACGAATACCTGAGTGGATGAGTGAAGAAAGGAGCAAATAAAGAGGCAATGGAGGGCCGGCCAAATAGCTCAGCAGATTAAAGCGCCTGCAAGCAGGTGCAGGGGGCCAGAGGTTCCATCCCCAGTCCTGCTGTGCTGGCCCACCCCTGGGGCACGCTGAGATGGCAACTGAGATTGGGCGTGGTGGCGTGAGCCTGTAATCACAACTCTTAAGAGACTGTAAACAGGCGGATCACTATGAGTCTGATCTAGTAGTGAGACCCTGAACACCCCATAGACCCTTCCCTAAAATAAAATTTTAGAAAAAAAGCAATGGAAAAAGAAGTAGATTTGGGGGTTCCGATCTTTCCTCTGCCACATACTCACTGTGCAACCTCAGACAATTTCCCTTCCCCTGCTGAGCCCCAAATATCTCATCCCTAAAATGGTCAGAACCAAAGCTCACCGCTCACCAGGGACTCCTGCACACGAGGCAAGTGCTGTCCCGCTGAGCCACATCCCCAGTCAGGCAAGCCCTGGAGCCTTCCCCATCTTACCCTGACCTCAACTGGCCCTTCCTCACTCTCTGCCAGGGTACCTGGGGCACCAACCTCAAGGCTGCTTTTGCTTCCTAAGCAGCTTAAGTGTCATCCTGCAAAGTCCATCTTAGAGTGTCCCCAGCTGTGATCTCTGGGTGAAGGAGCGGAGTTGTTCACCTTTGTGCCCGCAGTGCCCAGCAAAGGGCCTGCACCATTGCATATGCCTGGGCAGCGCTTTAGACAAAAGGCTTCACTTTGAAACCAGCACAGTGAGTACTCCAGGAAAATAATTTGTCACTATTGTCTTGTGACCAAAATGGCAAACAAATGAGTCTTTGGAATCATAGTACAGAAAGCCAGATCAGTGTGTCTCAAAAGAAAATATAACATTCGTTCCCAAAACCATCTTCTATTTGCTTCTCCTCCACCATCATGTAAAGAGAGAAAGGCTGACACACGCATTAGGATCATTTCTCTGGCATTGGCTCACCAAGGGCTCCCACCAGACCTGGAGTTCATGCACCATGAAGTGGGAGGCTGGGTCTTCGTGGTCTTGACACTCTTGTATTTCAATTGTGGTTACGCTGCTAAGAAGGAGCAAAGACAAAGAGGAAAACCTGACGCAGGAACTGGCTGGGGCTGCTGTGTGCACAGCCGACAACTCGCATGAAGAAGCCCATGTGTACCCACCTCTGGGAGAGCCCAGGTGCCCGCAGGGCCCTTGCTTGTGCCCTCCGAAGCTGAAAGTCTAAAGACGGGGCAGGCCTAGTGACCCAGCAGGCAGAGTCAAGATGTGAACTGCTAGGTTTCAGAGAGAAAGACGGCCCACCTGGGCCTCTTCCAGGGCACGACCTGTGGCCACATCCTGCAGGCCAGACCTGCTGCGCTCTGCTGGGAATTCCCCTGTTGTGGCGGAGGGGAAATGGGCCTCAGTCTTGGGTCAAAACAGCACGAAACCTACTAGAGGCCCTGGTCCTCATTCAGCCTGAGCCTCAACATCTTCACACCCTGAGCCGTCACCCCATCTGGAACCCAACCAAGTGAATAAGGAGGCAGTAGACAGAGAAGGAGGTTTGGGGGTTTAGGTCCTTGCTTTATTCGAGCATGATTTCCACGCATCCAGACCGACCTTCTGGATTTGATCCCAGCTCCCTCCCTGTGGCTCTGTTGTATGCAACCTGTCTCCCTCCCTGCAGCCTCTGCCGTCCTGAGGAGACACAGTAAGACGTGACTTCTGAATGTTCATACCCCGCTCCCCACACCAGGCGGGAGCTACAGCTTCACTGCTGGGTGGAACTCAGCTTGTCTGTTTCCTCATCTGCAAAATGGGAACAAGGCAGGCCTGACTCCAGGAAGAATGGAGAGGTGGATCGGAGGCGATGCTTGGAAGGGCTTTGTGGCCATTTGTCTTGCATGGTGTGGAGGGTAGTCACTACCTCCACAGCACCTTTCCCTCCTCTCCAGGCCAGGAGCCAGTGCAGGAACCCTGGGCCCGGCAGTTCTTGGCCTCCTGGGCCAGAACTGTAGCCCTTGAATCTGTTCCAAGCACTGAGTTTTCCCCAGCCACAGGGACGGTGAGGAACCCCCAAGCTGGGTCCTGCCTCTGCATTTTGAAGATAAAGAAACTGAGGCACAAGGACAGGAAAGCCTTGTTCAAAGTGCAGGGCCTATCTGTGTGGGGGCCAGAGGGCGAAGAGGCAGGAACAGACCCTGTGTGTGGAGGAGGAAGCTGTTTTAGGAGCGGATCTGAACTTGGGCTTTGCTAGCTTACCCGCTGTGGAGAGCCTCAGGCAGTTACCGCCCTGTTGGGGCCTCAGTTTCCTCATCCTGTCCTCTGTAAAGACAGGATGTTGACATCCATCCCTGGGCTTGAGAAACAACGATTACTGGATCCTCAAGGCACAAAGGTGTCCTGCTTGGCCTCGTAAGGGTGAGTAGAGGGCAAAGATGGAAGGATGGGGAGGAAGAAGGTGAGGAGGTCACCGCCCTCAGGACAGCCTCCTGGATCCTCTGCCCCATGGCCTGGCCTTGCAAGGGCCACGGAATCTGCAGCTTCTGGGTTGTCCAAGGAGAACGTGGGTCCTTGTCAGGGCTGCTGGTGCAGGCTTCAGTCACAGAAGTGACATCATCCCTCACCCCACAGATGGCCCCTTTCCCCTGCCTCCAGGCAGCAGCGGTGGCCCAGAGGGGGCGCCTGCGGTGCCTGGGCTGATCTTCTAGGAGGAAAGGGCTGGGGCCAACTAGCACAGTCTCACTGTGGCCCTAAACGGTCCCAGTCACAGTGCACTGCCACATCTTCTTTCAGCACCCAGGGGGGTGAGGAAGTGGAGGTTCAGAGAGGTGAAATCTTAAAGCGAGCCTGTGACTGCCTCGAGCTCCTCCACGCCTAGCTCTTCACAAAGCACTTCATGCCATCTGTGAATCCAGGTCTTGGTGGCTGTCAAAACCAGGGCTGGAGGCCCGGGGGGGGATGGTTCAGCGGAATAAGCCCTTCCCTGGCAAGCGCAAGGCCCTGAGTTCAATGCCCGGTTACTCAAAACAAAACAAAACAACCCAGGGCTGCTCTCAGGCCATCTGTAGGTGGGGAAACTGAGTCACAGACTTGGCTAACCAGTTCCAGGCCACACAGCTAAGCAGTGTCTGGACCTCAGGCTACATCTGCCTGATGCTGAGCCCTGACCCCATGACCACTAGATTGATGTTTGAGGCTCTCACCTGGAACCCGAGAGGAGGGTTGGGTGCCTAGACCCTGGCTCCCTTGTCGCCCTCATCTCCCACAGACCCCTCCTCCCATCCTCTTGGGAAGTATCTGGTCAGCCAAAGGGCAAAGCCCCTTATATTCAGGGACCTGCAGCTGATCACTTCTCACATCCTCCTGGGTGAAGAATGTCACCTTGCTCTGTGTCTGCGGCCCTTGTGGTTGGCTGGGGAGGGGGCCGGCGGGGTAGGAGTGAGGTTAACCTCATTGTTGTCTTATATGGTCATTTAAATCTCCCAGGGCTTCCTCCAAGGGCCAAAAATAATCCGGAGACACAGCAGCTGTGTCCAGCACACAGAGAGGACCTGGCCATCTGCTTTGGTTCAGAGCCCTGCGTCTGACTGTCACTCAGTCTCTCTCTCCAGCTTGGCTCCATCCTCACTTCTGCCTCTAGCCATGACCCGCTTCTCCTATGTAGAGTACTTTTCCCTCTTTCACGCCTGCTCTGCACCCCTCAGGTCCACAGCGCCTTCCCAGAGCTCGCCGGCCCGGCCCCCCATGGGTCTGTTCCAGGGGGTCATGCAGAAATACAACAGCAGCCTGTTCAAGACTTCCCAGCTGGCGTAAGTGACTCCTGCCTGGCCCCACATCACAAGCTCATGTCCCCAGCTGTCGTGGCAGGGAGGGTGGGGGTAGACAGCACCCCTGAAGCCCCAGGATAGCAGGGGACACTGCCGAGCCACCTGCCAGGCCAGCCCCCCAGGTGTGTCCCCCTGGGGCCCAGTTGCTTCTGGGGTTCCACAAGGACCCCTTAGATGACCCAGACTGGTACCTGTATACTAGAGAAGCCCATGGGACTTTGATCTTAGGACCCCAGCAGAAGGGAGACTGGGGAGATGGCCTTAAAATTGAGTCCCACAGAGGCTGGGAGGCAGGGCAGAGGCGTTGCCCCATCTTCTGTCTGTCCTGTCCCCCAGCACCCCACACCCTCCCGCAGGCATCATGTGAGCGCATCCCAGACCCCCAGATCCACAGCTTTGGCTTTGCTTATGCCTTCATTTAAGTGGCAAGTACCAAAATCCAGAGCTAATCTTTGCTACAGGAGGGGTTCTGTTTGCTTGGTACAGTGGGATCCTTGGGAGATGGCCGTGTCTCCCTCCCCTCTCTGCCCTCCCCCAACCCGTGACCCTAGAATGGCTAAAAGCAGGTGAGGACCCCATGCTGTCCCCACTGTTTCTGTGCTGTCGGAGATGGACAGTCACAGTAGGCCTCACAGAGGGGTCCTCACAGAGAGGAGACAAGCACCAGCCACTGCCCTGCTCCTTCCCGGCCTTCTACACCTCATGGCTGCCTCACCCCTGGCACCCAGGTGGCTTTGATAGCTGGAAAAGAAATGGGGTTCTGCTCTCCACAAACTGGTCTTCCTTCTCTGTAGGACAAGATTGGAGAGGACAGTGTGGGTCCCAGGGTCCCATCTGGCTTGCAGTCTCTGGTAGCCTGACGCCTCCCAGCAGACCACCTGCCCTTGGGGCAGGGACTTTGAGCTCACATAGGAGCCGCCAGTGTCTGGTCCTATCCTAGGTCTGGTCTCTCTCACACCACAGCTAGAGACCCATACTGTCAGAGGGTCCCCTGATCCTTCTCATGACACTGCAAAGCACGAGCCAGTCCCTTCCCTTCCACATCAGTGTGCTCACGCTGAGACCTCCCAAGAAAGAGGACACACACCTAGCAGAGGCTTTCTGAGGCCGACAGGAGGCGCTCGGGCTGTTCCTAGTGGAACTCCTTCAGGTGGTGTGGATGGGGCCTTCAGGACTCACCCAGTTGGTTTCCCCTCGTC
Organism: Octodon degus; assembly: GCF_000260255.1. Classification (NCBI taxonomy): domain Eukaryota; kingdom Metazoa; phylum Chordata; class Mammalia; order Rodentia; family Octodontidae; genus Octodon; species Octodon degus. The sequence goes on from NW_004524646.1 coordinate 4,776,083, forward strand.
CTTGCTGGTCTGTAGCTTTGCTGGCGTCTGTGCCCTGGTGCTGTTAACAATCTAGAAGGTTGAGAGTCGAGAGGAAGTGCTGAGCCTGGAGGGAAGTGGTTGGGAGGGTCCAGGCAGTGGTCCTGGGGACCTGCAGAGCCCACCGTGGCCCCTGGCTTGGAGGGTCCCCTGGGCAGGAGGAATGGGGCCATGTACACAGAACCCACCTCAGAAGTGGGTTGGGAAGTCACAGCAGCCTTGGTCCTCTGTGTCCCCAGTGACAGGGAAGATAGCTCAGTGAATGAATGAATGAATGAATGAATGAATGATCAGTGAATGAATGGACGAGTGAGCAGTGACTTAATGAGCCAGGCAAAGAAGTCCTTCACCTTGACCCTGGCTTCTTTATACATTTTATAAGTTTTCAGTTGTAAAGACTTCAGATTTATTAGCCGCTGGTGTTTTCACTTTTTAGCAGCTAGCTATGCTGTGAGTGAGGTTGAGGGACAGGAGCGAGCAAGGAGGTGGGATAGTGAGAGGCCCGCTGCGCTGACTGGAGGTGACATTCGAGGCCTAGGTGGTGGTGCTTGGCCCTGTGCTCAGGGAGGGCAGTTCATTAGTGCAGAGCCCTCCGAGGAGCATAACCACCCCCCTGCAGGCTGCTGCCCATGTCCATGTCCTCTTGGCCGATGAGGTCTTGGCATGGCATTGGCTGCAGCCATGGAAACCACAGGGATGGAGGGCTTGCCCATTGCTCACACAGCCACCAGGGTGCAAAGGCTAAGTGCTGGCCTTGGAACCAGCTTCAGGGACAAGGAGCACTGAGGAGCCCCACAGTAGCCCCACAGCAGGTCCTGCCTGTCTTCTGGAGACAGGCCCCTGGCCCTGGCCCAGCCTGCACCCAACACCTGGCTGTTCCTTGGCCCACAGGCCCATGGACCCTGTGCTAAAGGCCATCAAGGAAGGCAATGAAGAGGCCTTGAGGGCAATGATCAAGGATGGGAAGAATCTGGGACAGCCCAACAAGGAGGGCTGGCTACCGCTCCACGAGGCTGCCTACTATGGTCAGCTGGGCTGCCTGAAGGTCCTGCAGCAAGGTGAGGCCAGAAGTGGGAAAGGGCCTGGGAAGGGACAAGCAGGGTTACGACCTCCCCTGGACAGTTGCTGTGGCTAAGTTAGGAGAGGGGAAGTGACTTGTCCTCACCTCGCTACAGCCCGTATGCCCTGCTGCCATTTTTCTAGCTCTCTCAGGACAGGAGAGCCTGCTTCCTAGAAAAGGAATGAAGGAGGGCTTACTTCTGGAACAGCCACTGTCAACATGTTCCAGAATGTTCCAGGGTCTGATTTGGTGTGGAAAATACTGCAGCTGCACCCAAGCCCTGCCAAAGCTGTCTTTCTCCCACCAGCTACGGTACCCTGGGCCAGTCACACTGCCTCCCCGAGCCTTCTTTGTGTGAGCTGTATTCAGATGGGTCCCATGTGTAATCAGGTGTCACTAGGCCCTGATGTGGCCCAGATCCCATGAAGTCCTGCACACTCCAAGATACAGCTGCAGGAGAGGTGGGGTTTCCACAGTAGCAGTTGGAATGCAAGAGGAGGAAAGGCACACAGGGACAGGAAGGCACTGGGGGGACCAGCAGGCTTCCTGGAGGAGCGGTGGCATCTGAGCTGTACTTCTTTGACCCAGAAGCCAAGCCAGTGCTGGGAAAGAGCAAAGCGAAGGTAGTCCGTGGTTGGTAACCTTCAGAGAAAGTCGTATGTGTCCTGACTTAGAATTGGAAAGAAACTGGGACTGCTGTGTGCTGCGTTGAGGGTCCCTTCCTCCTTCATGCATTTCCCGGTGTGTCCCCCTAGCTTACCCAGGGACCATTGACCAGCGCACCCTGCAGGAGGAGACAGCGCTGTACTTGGCAACATGCAGAGAGCACCTGGACTGCCTCCTCTCGCTGCTCCAGGCTGGGGCAGAGCCTGACATCTCCAACAAGTCCCGGGAGACACCACTCTACAAAGGTGAGTCCCTGCCCACGAGGCTTCTTCCAGGAGGAGTCCCAAAGCTAGGTGGACAGCCAGTGTGCACATTTTTCACATGGTCAGCTTTGAAGAGGGAGCCCTGTGCCTGTATAACTGGCTTCCTGAATCTTTCCTGCGTGTGTGTAAATGCCAACATTGCCAAGCACTCCGCGGTGCACTCTGGCCAGGCACCCTAGGGGACACACTTTCTCAGCCCACTAGTACAGAGAAGGGAGGCACTGGGGGTGTGGGGGAGAAGGGTCCTGAGAGTGGGGCGGCTCCACAGAGAAGGTGCCTGAGTTGAACTGGAACAGGAGAAATATGTCAGCTGGCCAGGCGAGGGAGCAGCATGGGAAAGGCAAAGAGGTACGGGAGAAGGGTGTGTACCTCTTGGATGCTCATTCAACACAGCACGACCCCAGGGCTTCCTTGGGGCATCATCCGCAGACATTGCTGACTGCCCTCAAATGATCCAGAGTCAAAGTCTGAATGGGCACTGTAGTTACCATTGGGGTGCTTCCTATGCCCAAGCCAGGTGCTGCTCTTTTCTTGGGTCCTTACCCACATCTCCATGCAAGGTAGGCATAGGAGGTAGGCACCACTATCATCCCCACCTTATGAATGAGGATCTAAGGCACAGTGACGTGGACTGAGTTGCCCTGATCACAGAGCCAGCACGGTGTGGCCCTGGGACTTCAGCTCAGAGAGCATCTAGCTCTTGCCCAGTAGATTAAGCAATCAGCCTGGTCTCATGGAATGATTTTGTGCTTTGAAAGCTGTGGGTATCTCTGACTTCCTGTGCCTGTGGAGCTGACACTTGGAATGTCTGTTGGCAGCAGGAAGTGGGAGCCAGTGACTGCAGCTGTGGTGGGATCTAGTCCCAGTGGGTGCTAGAGCTACTACTTGGAGCCTCAGCTGTCTCAAATAGAGCTCCCAGGAAGCTGGCATGTCATAGGCAGGAGTTCATTCCTGCTTCTAAGCTCCAGACTTGAGTCTTACCAGCCTGGTCTTCCTCAGTCTTTCTCCTGTCATCTGCTCTTGATCCCCCATTTTATGGAAAGAAAACTGAGGCTTAGAGAGGTAGAGAGCTGAGGCTTTGGTCCTACTGGACACACTCCACAGGGAGTCCCTTTCCCTGTCCCCTCCCCTGACACTGGCACAGACAGGCTTCCAGGGAAGGTGCTCAGGGGACCTCAACATCACCTGCAGCTCTGTAGGGAGGCTTTGCCAGAGCAAGGGGAGGTTTAGGGTCTAGAGACAAGGTGAGGTATAAGACGAAAGATTAAACAGATTGACAAAGACAAGCTGGACTCAGAAGACCAATTCTTCCTCAAAGCTAAATGAACTGCCTTGGAGGATGGGGTTGAGGGTTCAAAGAGGAATATGAACAGGAAGATCATCTAGAAGGTACGGGGAGTGACCGAAGTTGAAGACTGATCACATGTGTGGGGCCAGAGCAAGACCAAGCCCCAGGACCCAAGGTTCCTGAGGTGAGCTAGGTGGACAAGTTGTGAGCCAGAAGGGTCTGACCTGACCTCAACCTGCTGAGTTGTTGAGCAGCTTATTTTCTCCACCAAGACAGAAGGCTCCACTTGACCCCAGCTTTCTGTATTTTTACTCTGGCCTTCATTTCATCATGGTCCTTCCCCTGGGAGTTTTTGAGAGTTGCATTAGATGTGGCTAGAAAGATTCTCCCAGCCTTGATGCTGTGGAGGGCTAAAGCAAGTAACATTAGAAGAAGAGACATGTTAGGGATATTGTGGAACATTCAAGGGGGCAGAGACTCTGGATCTTGAATCCCAGGGTTGGAATGCCAGTTCTGCCACTTTGACCAAGTCAGTCACCTACCTTTCTCTGTGTCTCACTTTCCTCGTGTGTGAAGGGGATAATAACAAAACCATCCTTAAGGGTCAAAGATTAAACTAGTGAATCGCACAAGGTGCTGTGACACAGAGGCACTGCTAAATATGCGCTGATATTAATGTTCCTTCTAATCACTTAGCCTAGATTCCCGGCAAGAGCAAGCACCTAGCATAGACACTGCTGCTATTTGTTGAATGAATGGCTGATGGAGGACTGAGTGAGTGGTCTTGGCTGGCCAGGTCCCACCAGGGCCCCACTGACCGACTTGTCCCTGACACAGCCTGTGAGCGCAAGAATGCAGAGGCGGTGAGGCTGCTCGTGCAGCACCATGCAGACACCAACCACCGCTGCAACAGGGGCTGGACGGCGCTGCACGAGTCCGTCTCACGCAATGACATGGAGGTCATGGAGATCCTGGTGAGCGGTGGGGCCAAGGTGGAGTCCAAGAATGCCTACGGCATCACACCCCTGTTCGTGGCCGCCCAGAGCGGGCAGCTGGAGGCCCTCAGGTTCCTGACCAAGCATGGTGAGTGGCTGAGAGTTCCTGGTTGTGGAGTCCTCAGGGGCACAGCCGGAAGCACAGGTGTCACCACGTGGGCATGCTGTGGTCCTGGGATGGTGTCTGGCAGTGCCATGTCCAGAAGGAGGCTGAGCCTCTGTTTGGCTCCCTGGGGTCCTCGGTGGGTGTCCCTAGTGATGACTGCACTTCGGCACAAACACAGGATGAGGCCGATGTGCCACACACTGGCGGTCTCCAGCCAAACATCCTCATTTTGCGAATGAGGAATCTCAGACCCAGAAAAGGGAAGCAACTTATCTATAGTCAGCTGGTGAAGTTATTTGCAGAACTAGCCAGAGTCTTGGACTCTGGGCATCCCAACCACTTCTGGTCCTCAGTGTCACACTGAAAGGTTAGAAAGTCGCCTCGAACCGCATGGAGAGCCCTTTTGTTTTGTGGGTAATGAGAGCAAGGGCCAGAACGGAAAAGTGATTTGCCTGAGTTCACACAGCAAAGTAGAAGAGAGTGGGATTTGCATCCAAGCTTTTGCCCTCTTTGCTTATGAAAGCTCTTAAGGGAGGAACTAAAACAGTATTTCCTGCATTATGATGTCCCGGTAGCAGAACACCCTGGGGCCACAGCAGATTGTCCTTTTGCTTAAGGAACATTGCGTTCTGCTTCCGACCTCCCCCAAGCACATTTGGATTTCTTGTCCCTCCTCAGAGGAGGGAACCTTCCTCCTCTTGCAAGAGGTCACGCGGCTCTTGGGCCTGACCTGGAGTGCTTTATGGAGGACCTGCTGGGAGCAACACTGTGCTAAGCATGAACTCACTTTAGGTCCCTGGCATTTCCCCCAGAGCCACATGAGCTGGACAGTGTCGCTGTCCCATTTCATCCATGAGGACATGGAGGTTTGCCGTGCTTGAGTGACAGAGCCTGGACTCTGAGCCTTGTCCATCTGCCCCTGAGCTGCACGCTGCTTGCACTGGGCCTGCATCCAGACCAACCCCACATACTCAGCACGTGCCTGAGCAGTTGGGAAGCAGACGCAAAGCAGTTCCCTGCAGCCTGGGACAATGCTAGAGCAAGCGCACAAGAACAAAGGGACGAGGCTGGGCCCTGGGAGCCAAGGCCAGCAGGCTGAGCAAAGGGCAGGGTGCTCAGCAGGTGAGACCAGGCTTGCCAGCTCCAAACATCTGCCCGGGGCTCCAGCCGACACCAAGTCAGGGACTGTTCCTCTTGTGAGGTAGGCCATTTTTCAATACAAATATTTTCCTTGTATGAGCTTGTATGAGCCGGCAGCTTTTCTGGTGGGGCCCGGGCCTTCCAGGGAGACTGATTTTGAGGTCTGACAGCAAGATGGAGCAGCCAGCCCATGTGCTTTCCCTTCACAGAGATGGCAGATCCAGCCTCTGCCATGGGCCTTTCATCCTGCGCAGCTGCCTCTGCTGAGCACTGTCTCTGTGCCAGAACCGTGCCGAGAGACTAGCTTGCATGATCTGACTTACTCCCGAGATGTAGGGACTACTTCCCCAGGCCAACTGATGGTAAACTGAGGCTCCTGAAGGCTACCTAAGGCCACTGGGCTTGGAAGCCAGGAAAGAGAAGCTGCAGCTGGTTCTTGGCTTTCCCCAGAGCCTGTGCTAGCTCCACTGTAGCAGACGCAGGTGCGCTGGCGTTGCAAATAAAGTCACCAGGAAGCCTGAGAAGGGCGGGAGTTCAGAGATGAGCTGCGGCCAGCAGAGGCCTCTGACCTCAGCCCTCGCTGCTATCAATTCAGGCCCTTTCTGGAACCCAGAAGGACTATGATCCTCCTCCCCCTCCCCCTCCCCCT
>NW_004524646.1:4782433-4805272 GCF_000260255.1 Octodon degus
TTTTTAATATATTTAGTACAGGGCCTCCAGGGTCTCACTACACAGATTGGACTTGTAGTGATCCTTCCTGTTTTTCAGCCTCCCAAGCACTGGGATTATAGGCAGGCGCCACCACACCCTGTCTCAATTGCTGTCTCAGCACACCCCAAGGTTGGTGCTGGCACAGCAGCCTGGGAATTGAATTCCCAGCCCCTGCATCTGCCTCAGCAGGCGCTTTAATCCACTGAGCTATCTGGCCAGCCCCATCCTTGGCCTTTATTAAATTGCTTAATGTTGAGACCGGGTTTCACCAATTACGGCACCCAGGCTGGGCTCCAACTTTCAACCCTCCTGCTTCAGCCTCCCAGGGCACTGGGATATTGGGTATGTAACCTGCCACTGCTAGCTGAACCCTCTCGATTCAGTAAGGCAGTTCTCTCCTCATCCCTCGAGATGCGGGGTGGAAAGAGGTTGAACCAGAGGCAGAGTCTCACCAGGCTTGATGCCACCTCCTCCCAGTATGCTTCAGCAATTTCTTTGGAGGAGACAGGAAGTAATTTTCCTCTGATGTCTTACAAAGAATAACAGCCTTCAATGAGCAAATTTAGGTTTTCCTTTATGAGGAGCTCTATGCTCTGCTAGGGCTATGAGGTCTGTTTCAGGACAGAGGTTGGGTCCTCGCACATGGAGTAACTGCTGCTATCAGGCCGGCCACCATGACCATGTTTAGCAAAAGCGGGTGTCATTGCAGGGACTGCTGGCCTTAGGAGGCCTTGGTGCAGACTCCCAGTCCTCAGTCTGGAGGGTGCCTGAGCAGCTGGGGGTGGCCCCAGGCACACTCCCTCTTCCTGTGGGGCCTCAGGAGAGATCCTACGCATCATGTGATTAGCCCAGCAGTGCCTGGCCCATGACAGGCACTCCACATTGGCAGGGACCACCCTGACCCCTAGTGGGCCTGCTTCTCTCTCACCAGGTGCTGACATCAACACACAGGCCAGCGACAGCGCGTCTGCCCTCTATGAGGCCTGTAAGAATGAACACGAGGAGGTGGTAGCATTCCTGCTGTCCCAGGGTGCAGATGCCAACAAGGCCAACAAGGACGGCTTGCTGCCCCTGCACGTCGCCTCCAAGAAGGGCAACTACAGGTCAGTGGGCCAGGCCACCCCACCACACAGTTCCATGGGGACCCACAGGGGGAGAGATGAAGTGGGAGGACAGTGCACCTACTTTGAAGTCTGTCCCCAGGATTAGGACAGCCTGGGAGTGGCTGGCATGGAGGGGAGCACCCTGCACAGGAAGCAGAAGCCCTTTCGGTAGTTAGCAAGCGCGTGGCAAAGGCCTGCCCCGGTAAGAGCTCACACGTCTAGCTCTTAGTAGCACATTACATTATAAACTTACCTAACATTTTCAGCAACTTAGTGAGGTGCACATGACTACTGTTTCTATTTTAAAGACAAGGAGGGAGAGATCCAGAGATGTCAAGTGATTTGCCCAAAGTCACGCTGCATGTGGGTTCCAGGAATTCACTGGCTCCAGATGCTGCATGTGGAAGGACTTCACTCGGGTGCCAGATATGAACCTCAATCAGTGGCTTTTTCCAGAAGAACGCAATGCTAAGCTGCCAGACAATTAGCAAGCATGCAGGTAGTGCCTACTACAACAGGAATGGCACCGATGCTGATGCTAGTGGCCCTGAGCATGTCCTGTGTGCTGGGAACAAAGGGCCAGCCAGGAGGCGCTAAAGTCCCTAGCAGCCAAGCTGGGAGCGGGGAGGCTGCCCAGCCGCACAAACTCACTGGTGCACATGCGCACTGGGATGCCATGACCAAAACACGCGCCAGCTAAGCTCTGAGGCGGCCCAGCTGAGAGAGGCTGCTATGGGCTGGCAGCCGGCTTCCTGTGGAGGAGATCTCATGGAAGCCCTCTGTGGGCCTCGCTTCCCAGCACTGTGTTCACTGACCTTGATGGCTTTGTGCTAGCCACGGTGGGAGTTTTCACAGCTCAGAATGTGATAAATGCTGCAAATCAGTTCCTGTGACCTCTTCCCTCCGTGCCCACCCCACCCAAAAGCCTGCTGTTAGACATTTATGGGCAACACTGTGGGTGAGGACAGACTCTGGGAGGGGGAACTCCAGCTGCCCTTGGGGGAGCGGCCTAGCTGGGTGACTTCCAGGGCGCAGGTCACCTGTTTCCTATGTGGGCCTTGCCACTGCGCTGTGGGACCTTCACCCCATTCTACAGATCAGGAGACTGAGACCACATAGTCAGGTGACTTGCCCCATAGTGAGTCCCCGAGGACCAGCCTTAGAGTCCAGGGGTTAGGCTCCTCCCACTGCACCGTTACTACCCAAACTGTGGCCCTTTCACAGCCTTTCTTCCTGATTTTAGAAAAAAACATCCTTGCATGGTAGTTTCCTTTGAGTAAATATTTACTTGAAATCAATATATTTTAAAAGGAAACACTCATCACACTAGTGTGGTGTTAAAATGATCATTTTACAATTAATGAATAGCATTTCCACCTAAAATCCCATCTCATGTGTCTTGGATGACACCCTGAGAAGCACTCTTGGCAGGGAGAAGGAAAAGCAGATTGGGGAATGTTTGCTGTCTTCACTAAGGCAGAGGGGGACATGGGGGACAGTGACATCACAGAGAAGGAAGTGAAGGCCCCAGGAAGCAGTGCTGGCCCCTGGATCCCCAGGCCACCCCACAGGCCCAGCTTTCCAAAGGTTAAGGCTACCCTGTCAGCCCCATCTGCCTCCTGGCAGCACCCATGGCCAGCGCCCCACACTGACCTCCGTAGGTTGCTTGGAGATTTGATGTGACATTCCAGAGCAGTCCCCAGTCAGCCACCTGCCAAACACCCTGCCTGCCCTTGGCCCTGGCCTGTACTGCCACGCCAGGCTGGGACTGATTGCCACAGGCACCTGCTTTTCAGCACACTTAGTGGGGGCTGTGACATCTGGGCACAGCTGGAAAGGGAACCCTAAGGCCCCTATGTCTTAATCACCTCCCAAACACATTTTTTCTGGTTTTCATTTTTTGTTTGGCAAATGCACTTCATGAGATTAAGGACCAACATCAAAGATAGGTTCATTAAGAAACTCTATGAATTAGACAGAACCAGGTGCCCAAGGACAGCCCCAGCAATGATCCCTAACCTCGGCACACATGGGAACCCCTGAATCGCAAGCACTCTGGTGCCAGAGCCCTCCACAGGGATGCTGGTATAACTGGGCTGTGGTCTGTCTTCTGGGTTTCTGAGTGCTGCCCAGTGATTTTATGGGGCGAACCCTTCTGTAACTAACAGAAAATACGCACTTGCAGTTTCAGCCTCACTTATGACCTTGTTCTTTTAAAAATACTCTTTAGTTCACACACTTGCACACATACAAATGCATACAAGAGGCAGCGCCTTCTCTGGGCGGCTACTTCCCACATAAAGTCAAGTTCGCCCACATCAAGCCTGCACTGAACGCCGACATAGCTCAGGCCACCATGACTGGAGGCCCAGAGCCGCTGTTTGGCACAGCAGGGACAGCACTGTCTTCACTGTGGGGCACACGTACCGACAGCCATTGCATCTTGGCTGCCTACTATGCACTGATCAAGGTGCAAGATCCCATTTCATGCTCCAAAGCAAGCCTGCTGAAAGGGATTATCGAATTGTCACCTGAGCATAGCAATTCTGCCTTGCTGGACTGTCATGGATAAAAAACGGGCTCTTGGCTGTAAGAGGTAACTGTGAAAAGCTTTAAGCAGTGCCTGACACATAGTAAGTGCTCAATAATATAGTCACCATGCTTATTTGGGAAGGAGAAGTGTTCGTAGCCAGAAGGGCCACACAAAGCTCGACTATAGCTACTGTCATCATCATCATCATCATTGTGTGTTATCACTAAAGCACGCTGCCGGTGTAGGGCTCAGAGAAGTCAAGAGACATGCCTCAATGGCTCAGTGGTCTAAAGCATCTACTTAGAACAAGAGACATGCCTCAGATGGCCCAGCACTGACGGACAGAGCTGGTTGCTCACCCTAGGTCCCAATGATTTGGGGCCCCCAGGTTGCTTCACAGTACATGTCAGACCCTTACACGCTGGGTGCAGCCTGCTTTGGCTGCAGACCCTCACCTATTCCCTGCTCCTGAGCTAGATTCAGGCAAATATCAGAGCCCAGGACGGGCAGCACATGAGGCCACAAGGGTTCTGCTATGGGGGTGTGGTGGTCCCAGGAACAGGGCAACAGCCCCATCATCTGGACTGAAGTTCCAGGTCAGAGATAGCCAGCAGCCGTGAGTGGCAATGCTGGCCCCAGGCTTGGCAAAGCTGAGCAGGGAGGTACGAGGTACAGCCCTATACCTGGGAAGGCAGAAGCCAGGCCTCTGGACACCTCAGGGCTGCTCTCATGAGGAGAGGTTCATACTTACTGCTTAATCAATAGCAGTCAACTCCCTTCACCAACCTTTGGGAGAAGGAGCGACCCCACCTGTTTCATGAGTTGCTTTCTTGCCTTCCTGTCTTCTGTCCCATAAACAGGGCTGGGGAAAGAGTGACAACACACCATAGGCCATATGGCCTCTTCATATGTGCAGCAGTGAGACACCCTGGAAGGGCACAGTCCTGGGCACCCAGACACCTCCTGTCCATCCACCTCCTTTCCAACCTCATTGTCTTCCCCACTCCAGGCCTGGGCTTCAGTTTTGCTCTTCATAAAATGGGAGGGTTGGACATACTGTTCCCCAGGCCCTGTCCAATACTGCATATTTACTTCCTGCCAGGTTGTGTAGAAGCCGAAGGCCATCCGAAGATTTACTATAGCACCAAGATGTGGTTGTGGGACTTGAGGCTGGGTCCCAACAAGTTTCCACATTTCTGCCGTTTTTTCTTAGTTTGGCAGGGAAGAGCGGGAGACCAGCTGCAACCTGCCAGAGATACCAGCCCCAGCGGGCCGGCAGCCCAGGGCGGCTCCCTCCCTGTCATTTCCCCGGCTTGGGCATGTCACGGCTATTACAGAGCATTTGTTGGCCATGGCCACCATCCAGGGCAAGGCCCCCACCCTGCCTTTGACCAGCACCTCTGTGGAGCAAGGTCAAACCTCTAGATCCTGCATAAATAGAAATTAAGAGGCAATTAGCCCCCCTGGGTGTGTGAATTTCCTTTTGAGGTTTTCCAGGCAGATTTTAGCCAAACATGGCCTCACTAACAATAATAATACTTTCCACTGAGATCCCAGCAGGAGGTTGCTGGCATCAGATTCGCAAGAAGGCCAGGGGAAACAGGCATGCCAAGAGGCTAAAGGCGTGGGAACAAGCCTGGTGACACCTGCTTCCCAGCCAGCGCCACCTCCTTGGAGCCCCACATCAGGCTGTGTGGTCACCTGTCAGCAGGGATTGGATGGATTAGGGTTTGGAATCTTGGTGGTGGGCGCTGAGGGACCAGAGGGCTAGGCGAAGAGAGGCAAGACGAGGTGCACGGGAAGCTCTCATCGCTGAAGCTCTCTGAACCTCATCCGTTAAAAGCAGACCATGGACTGGTGTGGCCTCCCTATGGGGCAGCAGGGAAGGTAATATGGGGCAAGCAAGTCAATAAATTGGGGAGGCTGCAACACCCCATGACATCCCTTGTCACCATGATTGCTGCACAAGAAGTAGGGCAGCACTCACTGCTCAGACAGCCATGGTTCAAGTCCCGCCTCTGTCACTTCTTGCTGTGTGTCCTTGGGAAGGTCACATACCCTCTCTGGGCTGGTGTTTCCTCATCTGGAAGGTGACGGTCATGTGAGCACTGCCTCAAATGGCCAATAGGAGAGCTTCAGAGGTTAATATAGGCAGTGCACTAAGACCAGTACTCAAATCTGCAGTAGACAGGACCAGCCTCAGCAGTCAAAGGCATGTGGAGGGGCTCAGAGAGCTGAGACCACCTCCAGGAGAAGAGGCCTTGAGTCCCAGGACAGGAAGCCTGGGTTCATCGGGCTGCCTGGGCCGGAGAGGTTGGGGGCAAGCATGTCCCCCATGCTCCAACAGCTTCAGCAGGGTCCCAAGGCAGGATGCAGGACAACTGAGCTCCCATGAATCCTAGTTTACCTCTGCTGACTGTGTGGCCCAAGCAAACCTTTTCACCTCGCTGAGACTTGGGTTTTCCCATCCGCAGAATGGAGCCAGGGGACACGGTGCTTTGTGGGTTCTGATAAAAAGGGAACAAACTCCCTCTCCAGGCAGCAGAGGCTGTAGCTCCGCGGGTCACCGCTGGTCTCTGCCGCCTCTTGCGGGGAGTACCTGGCTTTGGGGACCTCCCAGCCAACTCTCTAGATTTCTGCCCCGAGAACGGGCAGCCTGGCATAGCCTGCGAGGTCAGCAGCAAGTTCTTGATGTCCTAGCTCAGCGGGCTTAGGTTTTCAGGGTTTCAGATTCTGGAGGTCAAAGTTCTGGAATTGCATTTCAGCTCCAGCCCTCTCCGCCTGTGTGACCGTCAGAATCTAGCTGGAGCTCTTTGAGCTCAGTTACCTTACCTGTAAAGAATGGCCGGTGGCTGGCCCACCCTCCCCCACGTGCCAATCGTGAGCACAGCGGTCCCTTGGCGCCCCCTGGTGGCAGAGTCATCCCCCTTGCCGGCCTCCGGGTGACCCTCGTTGCTCCCCTGCAGGATCGTGCAGATGCTGCTGCCGGTGACTAGCCGCACGCGCGTGCGCAGGAGCGGCATCAGCCCGCTGCACCTGGCTGCAGAGCGCAACCACGACGGGGTGCTAGAGGCGCTGCTGGGCGCGCGCTTCGACGTGAACGCTCCCCTGGCTCCCGAGCGCTCGCGCCTCTACGAGGACCGCCGCAGCTCGGCGCTCTACTTCGCGGTGATCAACAACAACGTGTACGCCACCGAGCTGCTGCTGCTGGCCGGCGCCGACCCCAACTGCGACCTCATCAGCCCGCTGCTCGTGGCCATCCGCCACGGCTGCCTGCGCACCATGCAGCTGCTGCTGGACCACGGCGCGAACATCGACGCCTACATCGCCTCGCATCCCACCACCTTCCCAGCCACCATCATGTTCTCCATGAAGTGCCTGTCGCTGCTCAAGTTCCTCCTGGACCTCGGCTGCGACGGCGAGCGCTGCTTCTCCTGCTTGTACGGCAACGGTCCACACCCGCCCGCCCCGCAGCGCTCCAGCAGGTTCAGCGAGACCTACGCCGCCGCGGACAAGACGCCCAGCGTGGTCCAGGTGCGTGGTCCAGGGGCCCCACGGCGAGGCGCGCTGGGGGCGGTGGGGCCGGTGTCCACTGCCTCCTTACGGGCAGCGTGGACTGGTGGCGTGTGGGCCTTGGCGCGAGTGTAGACTGCAGTAGTACAGAATGGTGGACTAGCTTTGGAAGCCGCGTGGGGCAGTGGGTAGCGCCCTGCGGAGGGAGTGAGGATTAGCGGTTAGTGCGCTTTGGAGGAACTAGGAGTGAGCACAGTCCGGAGGCCATGCCACAGATGGCCAGCACCTTTAGAGCCAGCAGAATGGCGTGCCCTCTGGAGGACATAGTCCGGAGCCTGGTCAGCCTGTTGGGAGTTCTATGGAACTAACCTTAGAGACCGGGCTTGGCAGAAACTCAGCGAAGGAAGTACTCGTCACTCAGAGCAAATCTACACCTAGCATTCCAGGCTAAGCGGGCAGGACCCGGCCCGGCGCAGCCACAGCAGGCGGCCATATGGTGAGGGCAGGTCCCGGAAGCCAGTGGCCCAGAGGCAGGGCCGGTCCCTGGTGTTCCTGAAGTGGGCTCTTAGAATGGAGCGGAAGCTGGAGAGAGCACGGTAGTGGCTCCCAGGCAGCACCTATGGGCTGCCTGCTGTGCAGAGAAGACCAAATGCCAAGCTACTCGCGTTGGGTTTGAATTTGCAACTCTCCTGACAGCTTCCCCGGATGTTGGGATTGTAGGCATGTACCCCTCCACCCGGCTTATATACCCATTTTCTATACAAGGAACTCGAGACTCGGAGACGATGTGGTGACTTGTAGGGGAACCCCATCTTTTCCGATGTGGGCCTGTACCGAGAAGGGGCTGTGTTGGGGCCTGGTTTGTACAAACCCAGGAGGGCCGGCGTCTGTCTTCTGCACACCACCCACCTGCAGGATGACCGTTCCCTTTCAGTTCTGTGAGATCCTGTCCGCACCAGAGGTGAGCCGCTGGGCAGGGCCCATTGTCGACGTGCTTCTGGACTACGTGGGCAACGTGCAGCTCTGCTCTCGGCTGAAGGAGCACATCGACAGCTTCGAGGAGTGGGCGGTGATCAAAGAGAAGGCAGGTAGGACTGCCATGCTGTGGCTAGCAGATGCACACCTTGCAGAGGGTGCTGGGCCTCTGAGATGCCATGCGATGAGCCTGCCAGTGCCAGGCCTGTGCTCGGCTGTCACAGACAGTGTCAGTGCCTCCTTGGGCAGTAGCAAAGCTGGGACCTTGGTCTGACCCCATCTGTCAAAGCAGCCCTGGCTCCCTGAGGTGTGCATTGGCTCCTGTTGTCTCATTTGGGGCCTCAGGGAGGCAGTGTGGCATGTGGAGAGGATGACACGCTAAGGCACAGAGTGTACATGTGCACCCATGTGGGCCTCTTCCCAGACAGCTTCTGGTGCAAAGGCCTGGGGCAGCAGAGCTGAGAGTCTGTGTCCTGCCTGCCACCCATAGAGCCAATACCATTGGCCTGCAGGCTGCCTGTGGAGCAGCTCTGGTCCAGGAGGCAGATGGTCCTGCTCTGCAGACCCAACCTGCAGAAAACAGGCTTGGGCAGGCCCAGCATCCAGCCCTTTCCAGGTGTGGCAGGCTCAGGTGTGTGAATGGGGGTGTGAGGCCCCCGTCTTGCAATGAGACTACTCTGCATCCAAGGCCCAACTCCACTCATCCTGTTCCTCTTGATCCCCACTCCCTTTAAACCCAAACCTACTATGGGACGTTTCACTGGCTCAGCCTACTGACATCTTTCATGAAGTCAGCATGATGGAAGAGCATCAGAGCGCAGGTGCTGACTTGCTATGCGACAAATCCTACTATTAACTGGCTGCCGGCACCACTGCCCTTGGCCACTAGGGGGTGGAGAGGTCCACACCTAGAGGACATCTGGGATCCTGGTCCCTCCTGTCTTCCCTGCAGGTTCCAGGGGAACGCGTATGTGTACGCACAGGTGAAGAAGATGATTTTGAACCAGGGCCTATCTCTTGACTTTCAGCCCCTCTGCCTGCAAAACTGCCTGTCCTTGTGTTTGATGCTAGGGTGTTACCACCAATCCAGACTCTGGGAGGTGGCAGGCAGTGCCCTTCAGCGTGCCAGCCCTGCCCTCATGGCTCTGTGTCTGTGTCCTATGCCCCCTCCCCCCCATAGCCCTTTGCTTCCCTCTTCACAGAAAAGATGCTGCTACCTTCTCAGAGGGGACACTGTCCCAAGTGACATCAGAGGGCAGAGAACACATCACAAATACCATGAAAGGGCACAGAACCCTAGCTGGCCAGTGCTCAGACACAGGCCTCTCTATGTCCCCTGTCACCCAGGTTCCCCGAGGCTGCAGTGGCCCCAGGCTTAGCACGTGCTATCTTCCTTGCTGGAGACGCCCTTGCATCCCTTCCCCATCTGCCAAATTCCTGCCTCCCTCTCGGAACCTGGCACAGAAGGCACCATCTGGTGTGGAGCTCTCCCCACTGCCCCGGGCAGGAACCCCTGCCCAGTGCTCCTCACACAGGCCTGGGTAGACCAAGGAGCCCAGCATGTGCTTACTGAATGAGTGAATGGTGTTCTCTGATCCCACAAACATCCTTCTTGTTCCCCAATAAATTAGCCACCACTCTGTGCATCAGTTCCTGCTCCTGCCTCTCCCACCTCCACCTTCCACCTGAGAAGACCTGCACTGCACAAGGCACTCCAGGGGGCCGAGGAGTGGCAGCTGGGTGGGGCTTGGGGTGCTGCTCCTTTGCCCTGCCCTCTCAGCAGCAGCAGGAGCCCAGAGTGGCATCTCATGTGTGAAACTCCCAACGACTCCTTCACTGAGGTGTTTGGTGGTCCCAGCTTTTGTGAAGAGGAAGTCATACAAGATGGGTGGGATGTGAGCCCTGTCCCTGAGAAACTCCTGCCAACACCAGGGACTTCACTCACCTCAGCTTTCCTGCCTGCCAAGTGGGCATGTCACCTCTCTTCCTGGGGTAGTGTAGAAGGACGTTGTGACAATGAGAAGTTCCCTTTCAGTCTGTTCAGCTGCAAGGCTACCCATGAGAGACACCTCTCGTACCCAGCCACACCCACAAGGCACCCACTGTAGGCCGAGGCTGCGGATGAAAACATCAATCAGCATCTCTTTCTCTCATTTTTTCCAGAACCTCCAAGACCTCTGGCTCACCTTTGCCGGCTGCAGGTTCGAAAGTCCATTGGAAAATATCGTCTGAAACTCTTGGACACGTTGCCACTCCCGGGCAGGCTGATTAGATACCTAAAATACGAGAACCCCCAGTAACAGGTGATGGGAGGGAGGAGTGGCCCCTTTGCTCCTTCCATGCAGGATAGCGGCATCCCCCATCCCAGAGCACTGGGGACAGAACAAGGCTGCAGGCCTCCTCCCTCTCAGCTGGGGCAGCAGCTGAGATTGTGCCCGGTCTGCACTGCGCTGACTGGAGAACACAGCATGTCCCATAGGAGAAGCATTGTGTGTCTTCAAGCCATTGAGTTGATCTCAGACCGAATGGCGGAGACCTCTGCCCAGGGCAGAACTTGAGGATCTGGAAAAGCAGGGGCCATGGAGGGTCCCCAGCCTCCACCTGAGTTGTGGCTGGCGCCCTTCTAGGAACAAGCTTGCCTTTCCAGGAGGACCTCGCTTCAGAGCATTCCCTGTACCCTTCCCCAACTCCATGAAACTCTCCACTTGACCCCAGCCAAGGAGGGACCCTTGAGCTGGGGGCTCCTCTGTACAATAAATGTTGCGCACCCGAGGCTCTGCACAGCCAAGTCCTTCTTGTCAGACTCCGAAGCCTGAGGTCCTTGGCCCTGCTCCTAGCAGACAGATGAAAGGGCTGAGGGAGGGAGGGGGCAGGGCACACAGACCCTGAATCTGGCATCTATGATGGGTGTGTTAGGCAGCCTTCTGTTGCTGGGACAAAATATGTGTGATACATGGCTTAAAGGAAGGAAGGTTGATTTGGGCTTGTAGCTTCCAAGGTTTCTGTCCATGGCCCTCATACTTTGGGCCTGTGGTAGGCAGTGGACAGTGGGGAAGAAGAGCTATCTCATAGGGGCTAGGAAGCAAAGAGGAGAGACAGACAGTGACAGTGATAGAGCCAGTGTCCCAGTATCGCCTGCATAGGATACTTCCTAGGACAGTTCTTCTAGAGTTCTATCACCCCCAACAGCACCACAGCTGGTGCCAAGCCGTCAGTACATGAGGCTTGGGGAGGAGGGGGACTTCTAAGACCTAAACCATGGCATTGAACTTCTGAACGACCTTCTGAGACGGCACTTGGCTACCCAGCTACTTTTCTTCCCTGGTTAAATCAGCAGAAAAACAGGAGCTTTATGACAAGGAAGGCGTCTGTGCCCGCAAGTCTCCTGACACCTGGCATTGTCTTACACGCTGGTTTCCCAAAACTCCTACTCACCTCCTTTGCTGTAAAATTTAAATATATTGGGTGCAAAAGTCTAGCCCAGCTGTCGTGAGAAACAGTGCCGGAGGGACATCCATGGCAAATCCTTGCAAAGGCCGGAAGCCCTGACCCAAGGCAGCCTGCAGATGATCCACGCAGGAGCAGCATTTCATTTCCAGATGAGGCAGTATTCATGCCATTGGTGTTTTCTTGCAGGTCTCTGGATCCCTGGGCTGAGACCAAGCTCACCCTGTTTTCATAGGAGTTGCAGTAATTTATCAATACTTGCTTTGCATGTGTGGTTAAAGCCACTGAACCCTAGGCCATTCTATTGCCACCCCAGAGCAGGGCACCTTGCCAAGACCCTGCACCTGGGCCAGTCCCAGCATCCAGTAGGGTCTTCCCCAAGGTTAGGGTAGTATGTGGCCTTTGAACAATAGGCAGCTGGGCCAGAGGGGGAGCGATGACTACAGCAAGTGTGCCTCTGGGTTCTTCAGGTATTGCTGTACGTCAACCTCTGGGTCATGGCATGGGGCAGCGTCCTCCCAAGTGCCCTGCCCAGCTGTGGCCTTTGTGGGTCCCTGTTGCACCTCCTTATGATGCAATAGCTAACCTGGCCCAGGGCCTGCTCCAATGGGTCTGTCCTAGTTGGTCAGTGCTCAAGTTCCCTATTGGAGGGGACTGACAGCCATCACCCTCTACAGAGACTGCCACTTCCCACTGCCCCATGACCCAGCCCCACAGGGTTTCTACCCTCATAGGGTCATCCAGTACTGAAGAGCCCTCGCCACCCAAAAAAGGTGCCAGTGATTCCATTTCATGCAGGAATCAAGCCTGGCCTGGGATTGGAGACTGCGCAAGTGTGAGGCCCTGGCTGCCCCTGGTTTTTAATTTGAACCATCTCAGCTCATGTTTTGCTGCTCTGGATTCCTGCTGCTAGTACTGGGCTGTTTTCTTTTCTTTTCTTTCTTTTTTTTTTTTTTTTTTTTTTTTTTTTTTTACCTGGTATTGAACTCAGGATCTTGCACTTGCCAGGCAGGCACTATGCCACTGAGCTATACCCCTGGCCCTGAGCTGTTTTCTGTTTCTCTCCTTTTCATACCAATGTTTACATAGGTACATGGGGTGTTTTTTTCCAGTGGTTTCTACACCAGGCAACCAGTGCCATGGGCTTCTCTGGGCACAGTCCTAGTAAGGCTTCTGCTTTGAAGAGAAGCCTCTCAGCCTGGGAACAAATGGAACTGCAGCTGTCCCTCAGGGAAGCTGAGCCTCAACAGGGACAAGTGGGCATCAGAAGCCTAGCGGGGCTGGGCTCAGGCACCCCCAGGGAAGACACGCCTCCTGAGGTTGATGTGGTTGGTTGGGTGATCCGGGAGCCCCATCACCACAAGCAACACATTTATAAACATTTAAACCATCAGCTTGGCAGGGCCTACAGGCTCTACAACATAGCCACGGGAGGGGACTCTGGCTGGTGCCACTTGGGAGCACGTGCGTGGAGTGGAGTACCAGGCCTGCATATCCACCTCAACAACTCCTCCATCAGGTCTGTGACTGGCCACATTTAATGGATAAGGAAATTTTGGCACAGAGAGGTTAAATCATTTGCTCAAGACCATACAGCTGGTTGGATGGCAAGGCCAGCCGGCAGGCTTGCTGACAGCTTGGAGGTGGAAATGTGCTTCTGGAGGTCCTGTGTGCTGACACAGGGCAAGGGCACATGCACTCTTCCTCCAGCCCCTTCTCACTCTGTGACGCTGAGAGATCCAGGACTGGGGGTGGGCTGAAGACCTCGTCCTCCCACATGCAGTTACTCAGAGCAGCTGTGCTGGTGCCACACTGGCATCTGTAGTTCTGAAGTTTTCTGATGTCAGGGCCACCAGAAGCCCACCTGCTTCCCATGAGCAAGATGCTGTTCCAGGGGATGCCCCACTCCAGGGGACGCCCCACTCCAGGGGCATCTTGGAAAAAAACTGGGCAAGGCAGAGGGGCCCTGGGCTGCTCATCTTTGACCTTGGTTGGCAGGAATGATCCAAGGAGAGATCCTGGGGTGCAGAAGAGGTCAAGGCACCAGAACTCTGTACAGATGAGGCAACAGAGCCCAGAAAGGGGATTAGCTTATGCAGCGTCCTGCAGCTAGTCAAGCCCACAGTCTCCAGCCAGGCCGGCCCTCACCAGGCTGAGAGGTAAGGATGGCTCTGATCAGCTGAGGAGTTCTACACCCCATGGGCCCAGCCTCTGTCTGCAGAGCAAAAGGGACAGCGAGCAGTGGAGGCCTCTGCAGCGGGTCTGCCAGTCTGACATTCTCAGAGAAAAGCTCAGTGTAGCCCTCTGCCTCTGGTGCCTCCCACTCTGTGCACTGTCACAGGTAGAAGCCTCAGTGTTCTGTCCACAGGTGCTGGGATGTCCCCAGGCCTGAGGCATCAGCAGGAAACCAGGGCTCTGACCCAGCGAGGGATTCTTGCTTTGGTGTTTTGTATTTTGCTTTCCATAGGAGTCTGTTTGTGCGTTCATTTTAAGTCCGTGGAAATAGAACCAAAGAACATGCTTAAAAGCGGGATGATCTGGCCAGGGGTGAAGGTACACACCTGTTACTCCAGCACTCTGGGACACTAAGGCAAGAAGATCAAAAGTTCAAGCTCCCCCAGGGCAACTTAGTGACTTAGTGAAAACTTTCTTCAAAATAAGTTTTAGAAAGAGCTAGGGATGTAACTTAGTGCAAAGGCCCTGGGTCCAATAGCCATTAAAAAAAAAAAAAAAAAATCAAAACCACGTTTCATCCATAAGACATGAATGCCCCGTTAGCCCAATTTTCCTTCTGACTGCTCCTTGCCATGAGGCGCACGGAGCAGAGCCAGAGCCGCAGCTCCTCCTTCCCTGGCTCTGGAGTGACACAGGCCCTCCAGCACCCTGGCCTGCCCAGACTCATCTGTCAGCACGGAGGTCAGAAAGTCCTTCCCTGCCCACCCACCTTTCTTCGAGTGGAGCCTGGCCCCAGATGTCACCCAGCTTTCCGGCTACTCTTGTCCTCCACACTAAGCAGCCTTTAGTCTGGGCACAGTCAGGGCTTCATGGGTCTGGGGACTGTTCCACTGCATGACACCTGAGATATGGAAACTGCAAAAAGAAACGTCTTTATTCTATTAACATTCTTAATATTTACAAAGAACAAAAAGAACAACAACTGAAATTGACTTAAACAGTGGGTGTGTAAGTGGCATTTGGGTGACTGGTGGGCCAGACCAGGTCCCAGTGCCTATGGTCAGCACAGGAACAGGGAAAGATCTGCCATGCACTAGCTGGGCTGGGGTGAAGCCAGCTGAGTCCAGTGGCAGGGGCTGAGCTGGTGCCTGCCTGAGAAGCTCCCGCCCCAAGACTGCCCTCAGAATACACAAAGGAAAGGGGTGCTTGGAATACCCAGGCCACACCTCTGCCCAGCCCCCTCCTCCCAAAGACAGCTCCTTGGGTCCCTGATGTCCTGCAGGGTGGAGGAGAGGCCCAGGCCCTGGCAGCCTAGCTAGAGGTAGCCAAAGACATTGAAAATGGGTGGGGGCACAGCTGGCTTGGTGGGGATGGGCTTCAGAACAACAGGTCTGTGCACTTTCTGCCCTGGGCCATCCACATGCTTGCAGAAATGGGCCAGCTCTGCCGGCAAGGCCGGGCTTTTCCTCCACAGGCCCAGGCCAGGGATGGGGCTTGCAGGCAGGGCCCCTGGAGGACCAGGGTAGATGGGCTGTCCATGGTACTGGAAGGGGCAGCAGCTCCAAGCATCAACACGGCCCACCAAAGAGACCCCAGGCATCTTGAGTGGCTCCTTGTCAGCCAGTGCCCTTGGGGACATAGGTCCTGGAGCGGCTTCAGGCACCATGGATTCCAAGCCTTGGCAATTTTTTTTATTCTCATAGGGAGGTCCCTCCCTGGGGCCCGGTCCCCCTTCCAGCCCCATAGGGTAGCTGTGGGTGGGCCTTGGCTCTTCCCAGAAGGAAGCGGGCAGCTGTCTCTTCCTCATGGGCACCTGGCCAGGCTTGGCAGCTCCCAGGCCCTGCCCCTGGAGGCTCTGCTCGTTAGAAAGACATTCCTCCCCGAAAGAACTCCCCAGAGCCTTCTCCTTGCAGCCCCCACCCCCACCAAGGCTGGAATCCGGGCCACAAGGGACGGAGGGATGGAGGGGCAGCCGCCCGGGGAGGTCTTCAGGTCCCCTTCTCAGGTGAGGCTCAGCAGCCCTGCCAGGAAGGCCCCGTGGGAGCCGGGAGTACTTCTGCGAGAAGCGCTTAAGCTGCTTCTGCAGGTACTTGCGGTGGTCCACAGAGCGGCGGCAGGGCGCGGACTTGTCCAGGGCTGCCTTGATGTCACTGGACGCCAGGTTCACAAAATTCAGCAGCATCTTCACGTCACTGTCGGATGCCATCACCAGGGGGCCACGGCATGGGGCTTTCCATGAAGAGGGTGGTCTCTGTGGGGGTGGGCAGCTCCGAGGAGGGTGCACGGCTGACCTGAGGGACAAGAGAGGCTGTTAGAATCTCTTTGAGCAGCCACCCCCAGCCCTCCCCCAACTGCCACCCAACCTGGATGCAGACGGTGCTCCCCACCTGCACCCCTCAGCCCAGAATAGAGGCCTGGGTGACAGACAGGGCACCGCTAGAGGCAGAAGGGTCCCTGAGCACCTGCGATGCCTCGGGAGCCAACAGCCTCATGGAGCTTTCTGGGGTGCTGCCCTCTTCTTGCGGCTGAGGCCTACAGAGGCCAAGCAAGCTGACCCAAGGCGACCCAGCTCCAAGTGGCGTCCGCGGCCGCACTCCCGGCCTGCCGCGTCTCCCACACGCCAGCTGTGCTCCTACTGCCAAAGCCTACAACTTGGCAGAAAGGTTTTTTCTTTTCTAAGCAGAGACAACTGCTCCACTTTGCAAAAGAAGGCCGAGCCCCCTGCCTGCCTGGTGGTGGCCGCCCTTCCACCCCCTCCTCGGTCCCACGCTCCACCCCCGACTCTCACGCAGGACCAGGCAGGACCCCTGTCTAGCACTTAATCGAGACCTGCCTCGCGGCTGTTTTCAGGCTGTGGGCAGCAAGGACTCCCTGGTAGAAGCATCTGCAGCAATTTCATGCCTCCTGGGCCACCACCCACAGCACTGGGCCCCTCCCCCAGGCCCCGGCCTGCCCCTCGCCCCCCACCCAGACAGCCCGCAGCCGAGCCTCCACACTGACCAGAGGTGCAGGCCGGGCCCGCCGCCACCGTGGCCGGCAGGTTCCCCACCGCAGACCTAGGCAGGCCCGACCAACGGATCGCTGCAGCGGTGCAACCCTTGAGTGGGCTGAATGGAGGACAACTCCCGGGGCTGGGGGGCCCTTAGGCCAATCAGGAGCGCCTCTCCAGATACAAAGCATCCCAATCAGGCGGCTGCGCCCCGTTCCCACATTCTTTGCCGTCACAAATTGTCACCATGGGGACCATCACAAAAAAAGACAGCTCCCAAATGCAATCATTTCCCGGTAAATTTCTACCCCTCAGCCCCACTCTCTTCAGGCCTCCACACCCCTCCTCCCCTTGACCTCGGTTCCCTGGTTTCTTGAGGGGGAGCTCTCTCTCTCTCTCTCTCTCTCTCTCTCTCTCTCTCTCTCTCTGTGTGTGTGTGTGTGTGTGTGTGTGTGTCCAGGACCAAGGAGGGGCTGGGCCCGGTGGAAATGAACAGGCTTGCAAACCTCCCCTCCCGGAAAGACTCCAGGCCTACAGCTGCCATGCTCCGGTGCAGACAGACAATCGGACGGGTGAGCTGGGGCGGGCTGTTTCCCCTGCTGTCCTTGAGCATGGAGTGGCTCTTGGTCTCTCATCTCTGTCTCTGGCTTTGTCTCTCTTTCATTCTGTCCACAACTCTTGCTCCAGGATCCCCCAGGGATGGGGCACTGGAGGACCCAGGAGGCTAGGGAGGTGCACCGATGTGGCACAAGGTAGCCAGGAGGGACTGGCGAACAGGGTGCTGGCATATCCATGGGAAGGGAGCCGGAGCTCTCAGGAATCTTGTCTTTATGTTTGCTTCCTCAATTGAGCTGCACAAAGCCTGAATTGCCCATTCAGTGCCGCTGGACAAAAGGTTGGCGTTGCACGGCCCCTTGCATTTGTAATCAAACAGTTAGGGACTTAAATCGAGTCGTCATGATGGAGAAAGAGGTGGACAAAGCCCATAGAATTGCCATCAGCAAACATTTTCCTGTGTCATATTAGCCAGTCTCCATGGCTCCCCCTGGCCCGGGGACAAAGGCACAAGTTTGCACACTTGGCTACTGTCACCGTGCCAACGCCGGCGTGGCTGCAAGCAGGGCCACTCACTCAGAGCAAGCAAGGGAGCCCAGAGCCAGAACTGGCCCTGCTTGAGGGAAGGTGAGGCCAGAGATGGCAAGGGAGGTGCCTGGGAGATGCTAATGGGTGAGGCCTTGATGCCAGCCAGTGAGGCAGGCCCTCTCGTGTCCCTAGACCTTCGCCTTGGTACTCCCTCCTCGCATCCCTCTTTGCCCTTTCTTTGGCTGCCTTCTCTTGTGCTCCTCAGCCGTCAGCCGAGGGATGGGTGTTCTAGTTCCCACCCCCGCCCTTAACCCAAGCTCACCAAGGGCTCCTCTCTGAGGTCCCCGCCCCAGACACGGGCCACTGGCAGAGGAAGCCCCCACTCCCACTGGCCATGGCAAAGCTGCTGTGGGATGAGGCACCTGCCCACAGTGGCGTGACTCCAAGCCACCTTCTGTCTAGCCTGTGGATCCCTCCTTTGGAGCAGTGACCCTCTGCTCCCCACATTGCCTCTGTGGGGATGGGCACGTACAAGCCAAGACTTCCATGTGCTGCACCAGAGTGCCCAGGACCCATCGCTGTCACATGCCCTGGACAGTCGCCCTTACCACAGCAGCCTTGGAGAGGGTGAGCTGAGCCCCAGAGACCTGGATGCAATGTGTTTCTGCGGCACAGCTCAGCCCACCTGTCTGGAACAGGCAGACAACATCATTTCTGCTCCAAGACACCCAGCACACTCTGCTGGAAAGATCATTGTCCTGATGTCTTCCTCTGGTCACCAGGTTAGCCTCCCCTCACAGCTCCCTGCTGACTGAGGCATGGGACCAGTGTGTGCAGCCTGGGGTTCACAGCCCCTGGGACCTAGCACCTGCTTCTCAGCTACCTCTCCATCGAGTTCTGCTGGGAACTGACTATACTAGGCTTGGTCTTCTGCACCCTGCTGGGCCATGCAGGGCCCCACTCTCTGGGGCTTTTTTCCCAAGCACATTGGGACATCTCCAGCTACACTGCCAGCCCTGTTTCCCACCAGACTCCACATCTTCAGTCCACCTGGTCCTTCTGGCCTTGCCTTCTTGGGGAGCCATCTCCTTGTTTCTCAGTCAACAACAGTCCTTACCCTGGGTCGGGAAACTCTCGGGAGTCAAGTCTGGCCATAGGAAGTCTTTCCATAGCTCTTAATGCACGCTGTTCATCCACCAAACACTTTTTGAGGAAAAGAAGAAAAGAAAAAAGAGACAAATGGGGCTGCTAAGAACTGCTGCGGACTTACTATGTGCCACAAGCCATATTCAGTGACCTCCTGAAAAAAGGCTCACCAACCTAGGACAGGTGATTTTGTGGCTATTTACTTTCCCAAGGCCTCACAGCTGATGGCTGGCAGAACTTGAACTTGAAGCCAGCTCTACATGCAAAGTCCACCACATACATAGCTCCCCCAAGGTCCTCCTGCGGACCAGCCACTGCCCAAGCCCATCTATTCTCAAGACTCAAGTCCAGGTCTCATGTACTGATAGAAGCACATGACCCTGGAGCCTGGGTCTGGGGCCATCAGGGGAGCCACAGAGGAACAGTGGCTGGAGGAACAGTGACCTGAGAACCTGCAGGGGGCTTTCATAGCCCGAGCCCCACTGGAGTTTCTGACAGGCTGCCCAGACAGGTGGGAGAAGCCCTCCACTCTGGATGGTCTTTCCGGCTCGTGGGCCTTCTTTCACTCCGGTCCTGGGTCTGGGCAGAGAGGAAGTCAGTTTCCTTACTTCCAGTTGCTGACATACCCAAAGACAAGCACCAAACCTCTTGGCTTTTGGGCACAACTCAGCCAACCCTGTGCCTTTGGGCTTTGTCCAGACCCAGCACAGGCATCTCCAGGAAGCTTCCTGCCAACTTCCAGAAATCTAATGACACCCTCTGCCATCCCTGCATCCATAATGTCAAGGATGAAGTCTAATCTCCTTAGCTAAGCACAGAGGGACCTTTGTAATCTGACCCCCTACCAGCGCCAGACACAGAGCAACTTCTTAGTAAACGTTCATGCACTAAATACTTTACCCACTCCACTGAATAGCATTTGTCCAGTGAACCGAAGGCAGCTGCTCCCTGTATTGTTCTTTCATCGTTTTCCCAGGTCCATGCAGGTGAGCTCCAGGCGAGGAGGGAGACAGACTGCTGGCTGATCAGTGACTCCAGGGACCTGGATGCCCTAGACACTGAGCAGGTCCAATCAGGGACACGCGTGGCTGCTGTCATGTGCTCAGTGACAGATTCTCTACACTTCTTAAGGGCCATGGACCTTTTAAAAACCTAGGAGGAGGTTTTCTGGTAGTGCCACTGCCTTGGTTCTAGAGAGCTCTGCAAAAGCCAGTGAACTGAGCTGGTTCAAGCCAAAGAACTCAAGCAGCTGGAGTGGCAACCTCCACCTGACTGACCAGGGTCACTGCAGAGCAGCCTTGACTTCTACCTCTGTGCTCCTCTGACACCGAATCATGGTAGTGAGAGACTCTGCTTGACCCAAGGGCCAAGGACAGGAGACATAGTAAGTCATTTGCCCTTCCTGGGTGCCACACCCAGGTGCTCTTAGTAAAGGTTTAAGCAGAGGTACAGCCTTGCTAGAAAACTTGCCTGTGACCACAGATAGGAGGTGGCAGAGATGGGATTGGATAAGATACAGGCAGTGAGGTCTGAGCCCTTGACCGTGACCACTCTGGACTGCTGTTGCTGACAGCTGTCAACCAAGGCCCTGCCTTGCCTCTTTCTCCAGGCTCTGCTAAGCTAGCACCATAGGCACACACCTGTCATTGAAGCCAGCCTGACTCTGGGAGGGTGTACAGGCTACATGGGGACACAGTGACCAGGCAGTGCCTCTAGGGATGTGGGGCACAGACATGACAACATGACTTATGTAACCCACTTACACAGTGGCAGTCTCAGTCCAAGCCCAGCCTGCAGCATGCTGTCAGCCACAATCAGAGCAGACGCTGGGATGGATGGTGTTGGGGGAAGAGAGCCCCGGGGGCCACTGGAACCAAACCTCCCAACCAAGGCTGACCACGCTCCCAGCTGTGTGCAGCCACAGACCTCATGAGGCCCTGCACGAGTCCCAGCCAGGTGCAGCCTGCACCTGTGGTTGCAGCCTAACAGGAAGAACAGAAGCAACTGTTTGTGTGAAAGAGATTTCAGCTGTGTCATTAGAACACTGACCACAACTGGCTTGCTCATGGATACCCCTACCTGGACTGTGGGATCTTGGGCCAGTTGCTCACCCTTTCTGGGCCTCAGTTGCATGCTAGATGTCATTAGCAGTTGTTCGTCTCCTTGTTGCACATATGTAGATTTATGTAGGGCAGTCACAAGTCACTATAATGTATAAACTTGGTCCCAAACTTGGAAGTGATTTGATTTCTCCTAATATAACGGGTAGAGTTAACATCATAAAATCAGGTAACCTTATTTGCAGTCCTTGTGTATCTCAAAAGAGGCAGAGCTGAGGCGATTGAGGGTACCGGCCTCTGGGACAAAGGATAGCTTGCCAACCTTCATACATCCTGTGGGCCTCAGGAGGAGTAGGCTACTGGGATTCTCTTGTGGAGAAAGAGCTGACAGCAGAGCTAGCGCTCTTGCTCCCAATCTTGGGGGAGGCATTGGGCTCCCCACTGGTAAGATTCAAGCTGTGGGTTTTCCACACAGTATTGAGGATGCTTCTCCTCTCTGTTCCTAATTTGTCACAAGTCTGACATTGCTGGAGGTTGAATGCTGTCACATTCTTCTGCACCAATTGATACAATTATGTGGTTTTTCTTGTTTAGTCTCCTTAAATTCTTATGCCCAGATACAGGTGACATCATACAGTTTTACTGCTTTATCCACAGCAAGCGTGTAGTTAGTTCAGCAGCATCAGGACCATTCATACTGCTGTCATTATCCCTTTCCAAAACTCGTTCGCTATCACATACTGAAACTCTGTCCCAAATAGACAATGTCCCCCATGTCCCCTTTCCCATTGGCTCATTTTGATCATCATTCTGCTGTCTACTCCAGGTAACTCACGGAAGTAGAACACATAATTTTTGGCCTTTTGTGTCTGGCTTCTATCCCTTAGCATCTTTATCTTCACGCTTCCTCCATGCTGTGCATGTGACCAATTCCTGCCTTTGCAAGGCTGAAAAACATTCCCTGGTTTGGGCACATTGCATCCATCCATGTGCTAAGGACCACTGGCGCTACTTTCCTTCTGTAACCCTATTGATGTGGCGGGCTCCACTGATGGCTTTTCAAATGTTAAACCAACCTTGCATTCCTTTCTGAACCCAAACTGGTGTGCAATATGATTCTTGTCATGGATTGCCAGATTCCATTTGCGGCTATTTTGTTGAAAATTCTTACTGTGTTCTCCTATGTTTGTGAGAGGTTCCCCTGTGTTTCTTTTTGTGCTACTCTTGTTTCACTCTGGAATCAGGGTCACACTGGCCTCGTGAGGTGTATTGGGAAGAGTTCACTTCTCTTGTTCTCTACAGATCCCGTGTTTTAAAAATACTGTTCAAATTGCTTAATTCATTTTACATGCATTTGTAGCCTTCAAGGAATGGATCTATTGCTCTGAAGTTGTTGAATTTATATTCATAGAGTTGTTTCTGGCATTCCCTTGTTTTTCTGATGTCTGCCAGATTGGTAGTGATGTCATATTTCATATTTCATCTTTCTTTTTCTTTTTGGCAGAACTGGGGATTGAACTCAGGCCCTGTGCTTTCCAGGGAAGCACTTATTCGACTGAGCCATCTCCCTGGACCCCATATTTCATTTCATATTTCCTCGCTGATCTGTATTTTCTCTTTTTAAAATCAGTTTTCCTAGGAAACTGTTGATATTCCATTGACTACTTCAAAGAACCAGATCTTTTCTCATTGGTTTTTTAAAATCACTTTTCTACTTTTTATTTCACTGCTTTCTGCTTTTTTTCTATCTTCATTTCCTTGGGTATTTATTCATTTATTTAAAGACTGGGGAGA